>NW_027412445.1:0-172242 GCF_047663935.1 Musca autumnalis
CACCCAATTTCAAGCATTTTAATCTACATTTTCTGCTCAAATGGACTGTAATTCGGCATTTGGGGATCTCAGTGGTCAAAAATTGTATTTACTAAAAAGTTAAAAATAAAAAATAATTTAAAAAAATTAAGTTTCAGTGTTTTATTTAGAAATGCACTTAAAACTAAAAAATAATTTGTCGCTTAGCCTCAATAAACATATTATTTCTCATGATAGAATCTCTCAAATAAAACGCTTGCCGTTTAATTTTGCCACCATTCATAATTTAAATGCAAGCGTTTTATTTGAGAGATTCTACCATGAGAAAGAATATATTTATTGAGGCTAAGCGACAAATTATTTTTTAGTTTTAAGTGGATTTCTAAATAAAACACTGAAACTTAATTTTTTTTAATTATTTTTTTTTCTTATGAATTACTAAACACTTGGATTTTTGAGGGTTTAAGAGTAATCCGTTTGCAGTTGCCCAGTTGAATACTTTGGAAAGATCTTCATTAAGTTTAGTAATGCAATTGCTAACATTTTCAACAGAATCACTCAAAAATATTTGGACATCATCCGCGTACATGACAATATTACTGTGGATTAATTGAGAGGGTAAATCGTTAGCGTACAATGAAAATAGCAGCGGTCCTATAATTGAGCCCTGCGGCACTCCCTGTGAAACTAGTAAAGGTTTTGATATTGTATCCTCAACGTTTACAGATTGGTACCGTTTATGCAGATAGGACATTATTAGGTTTGATGCACTGCTCGAGAAATTGAAAAAACGTCTAAGCTTCATACATAAAATAGAATGATTGACAGAATCAAACGCTTTGGAGTGATCAAGCAGTACCAGAAAGCTCACTTTATTATTATCGATGTCGCTTCTTATAGATTCTGAAACTTCGAGCAATGTGCTTGTGCAACTATGAGTGGGGCGAAACCCGTATTGCATATCGGATAACAAGGATTTGTCAGAGAGGTATTCGGACATTTGAAGATGTAAATTTTTTTCGAAAACTTTTGATAAAAAGCATAGAATCGCAATTGGGCGGTATTCTAAATTTGACTTGGGGATTGGAATAATTTTTGAGTGCTTCCAGATAGTTGGATAGACGCTTGACATTAAAATGCAATTGAAAAGATGTGTGAAAAAGGGTAAAAGTTGAGGAAGCAAAATACGAATAAATTTTGGATCAATGCCATCAATGCCAACGTTGGATTTCACATGAGAGAAACAATTCAGAACTTCGACTTGGGAGACACATCTGAATTCAAAATCGGAGCCATCATCATTGGAGTCTATTTGTTCAATTATATTTTCGTAAAAAGAAGAATCAGTATGTATAGTGGGTATGTCTACAAATGATTTATTAAGTTCATCTAAGTCTCCTTGATACTTTGCAGATGATTTAGATTTCCCAATTCCAAGGTCCTGTATTTTCCATTTACTTTTCGAATTTACAGCGGAACTGAATTTGGATGAATAATATTCCCGTTTTGCAGCATTAATAGACCTATTGACCTCTCTTCTTGCATTACGAAATTCTTCGTATAGATCAGGGATTCGGAATCGCTTCCATCTAGAGTAAGCCATATCCCTTTCATTTATTAACGTTTTTATTCTGGTATTAAACCAAAGTTTTGTTTTTGAGGTTGATCTCTTTACTTTTAAAGGGACTGTTGCATTATAAAGATTCATAATATTGTCTTGGAGAAATGCAACTTGTTGATCTACAGATGTAAATGTATAGAGTTCATTCCAGTTAATTTGGGACATTTCATAAGAAATATTTGCAAGACTTAAGTTTTTAAAATCCCGATATGAAAAAATAACCTCTTCTTTCGGGACATAAAACTTGTAAGAGAGAAAGATGAGGTCGTGTTTAGAAAAACAAGGGGCAGAGATCTGGTCGTAGATTAAAATGTTTGTGATGTTGTTATCAAAAAACAAATCTAAAAGTGTGGAAGTTGTTGATGTAAAATGAGTGGGGTTTGTGTTGTTTACAGGGAAAAGTCCCAGTGTTTGCATATTATCTACCAAAGACGAGTCTACGAGTATATTTGAGTTGAAGTCCCCAGTAATAATGACGTCCTCATAGCCCAAACTTGCGATTTCCAATGTGTCTTGAATCTGATTTAAATCTATTGTGTTGTTTGATCGGTAAATGCACCCAATTAAAATTTTATTCGTTCCGTTGGATAACTCAACAAATATATGTTCTATACTATCACCAATGGTTGATCTCAAACGAAGTCTGGCTTTCAATGTGTTCTTCGCATAAATAGCGACACCTAAGCCACGTCGTTCTCTGTCAGATCTAAATAGAGTGTAATCATTCAAATTGATTAAGCTATCCAAAATTGAAGAATTTAGCCAGGTTTCTGGGAGGCAAATTATGTCAATGTCAGATTTTCCAAATATATATTTGAATTCATCGAGTTTGTTCATCAAGCTTTGGGAATTAATATGACATATGTTCAAACCCTCTCTTTGTTTGGCTAAGATTTTTACCAGATTTTTGGTTACGTCTTTGGAATCTCTATGATGGTTACCCGTTTGGACTATAGAAAGGTATATATATGAACAAAATTATAGCAACAGCAGCGCGTATGTATGGTATTAAACATTTTATGAAAAATAAAAACCTATTTAACATCATAAGTAAGTAAAAAAGAAACATTTTAAAAAATGTGTAATAATGCAAGTGGAAATTGTGTTGTTGCGCAGGAATAGTTGATTGATTACATGGTAAACAGCTGTGTTATTCCGCTCCATAACCCTGTCCCGAAGTATGAAAAAAAAACCAAAAAAGAATTTTAGCGTGAAAAATGCAAATTGGCTCATTGCTATTAAGACGCTTGATATAGACCAGCCCACGAAAAGTATACGCATCTTGAATTAGACCTTTCTTCTTCAAATGGATCGCGTCTTGCAGGAATATATAATTAGTGTTAGAGAGGTTTTCGTTTATGTAATGTAGGGAACTGGATCTGAATCCTATGGAGTTTAGTGTCAGTTTGTTATTATTCTGCTTCTTATAACCGGCTATGGACTTGAGAAAGAAGTTTTTGACATATTTTCAAGGCGAATTACACGATCATTGACGTCGTTAAGATCTGATCTAAGCTCGCATATTTTTTTATCAAACTCGTGCAAGATACGATCCTCAGTCTCTTTTAACATAGATTTAAACTTTTCAAGGAGACGTTCGCTAAGCTTTTCGATACGGTCATCGAGGATCTGCATTATTCTCAGAGGAGAATCAGCAAGCCGAGGTGTTTTTGAGGTGTTTCCAAGTGTACGTAGATAAAGACTTTCTCTATCTCTCTTAGGAGCCCTGGGGTCACAAGTAATCATGTCGTTATCAATATTTAGCTTATCTCGAGTAACGTCTGCATCGTTTTGTCCTTGCATATTGAGTAATAAGTTTTTTTTATATTTTAAGTTAAAAAGTAACAACAAAGGATCGTTTTTAATTTGATTTGAAAAAAAACTATCTGCAAACGATTGCACAGTTTTTTCTGACACAGAGTGCAGGATTGAATATATTAAAGTTTTGAAGAGTATATATACGAAGTGCGTTCACACGACCATCATTTAAAGTGTAACGTTTTTATTTCCGTTTTATTTAACACGACAGTGTCTAACTGGCCGTTAAAATTAATTGATTAAAATTACCAGTCTACTTTTAGGCGCAGGTAAATTTGAATTTAGTTTGTATATGACACACAGTGTGGTTTAGAATTGAGTTGATTTAACTAATATCATGTAAGGAAACGGCGTACTGCCTATTTTTAGGCTCAGAGTTATGTTTTATTAATTTGTATGTTAAAAACTATATATGTTAATTAACAGTTTTATTTATTGAAATATATAAACGACGTAAGAAACGAGACTGTATGTATTATGGGTCACGATATATTTGCTTTCATATGGACATGTGATTGATTTGACAAAGCTGACCCATGTATTTCTTAAGACTTGGATGCTTCTGCATCTACCTTCAAAACGGAATTCGATATCGTCATATACATTGCATGGATTGTGTGTCAACGTTTGCTTAACAAACGACGTAAGAAGCGAGACTGCAGATATTATGGGTCACGATATATTTGCTCTTATATGGACATGTGATTGATTTGACAAAGCTGACCCTTGCATTTCTTGAGACATGGATGCTTCTGCATCTATCTTCGAGACGGAGTTCTATATCGTCATATAAAATGCATGGATTGTGTGTCAAAGTTTGCTTAACAAACGACGTGAGAAGCGAGGCTACAGATATTATGGGTCACGATATATTTGCTCTCATATGGACATATGATTGATTTGACGAAGCTGACCCTTGTATTTCTTGAAACATGGATGCCATTGCATCTATCTTCGAGACGGAATTCAATATCGTCATATAAAATGCAGGATTGTGTGTCAAAGTTTCCTTAACAAACGACGTAAGAAGCGAGACTGCAGATATTATGGGTCACGATATATTTGCTCTCATATGGACATGTGATTGATTTGACAAAGCTAACCCTTGTATTTCTTGAGACATGGATGCTTCTGCTTCTATCTTGGAAAGGGAATTCGATATCGTCATGTAAATTGCATGGATTGTGTGTCAAGGTTTGCTTAACAAACGACGGAAGAAACAAGACTGCAGATATTATGGGTCACGATATATTTGCTTTCATATGGACATGTGAATGATTTGACAAAGCTGGGAATTCGATATCGTCAATATAAATTGCATAGATTGTGTACAGTTTTGTGGACAGACTGTACGGACATGAGAAAACAGCTATGGAAAGTATGGTTGTTTGTTTCTTTATCTTAGTCTATTTCTGTTGACAGAAGACCATATTGTTTAGCTAAAATGCATGCACTCAGTTTGGGTCGGTCATAAATAATGTGATGCCTAAAATAGTAATGGTTAGAAAAGCTCTACATTTAAGATAGCAAGGGTGACGACCATAAATTATGTATTTTTATTACCCACAGCACTTATACCTGCTGTGTGGTAATGCACAAAAGGTCGATCGCCTGCAATGCGTTGTATGCGTGAGGTGCATCAGAATGTTATGTACTGCGTACATAAGTGATATGTATTGTATTGTCTATGTGTAGATTGTAAGGTGTAGAGTTAAGAGTTAGAGTTAGAGTTAAGCTAAGTTAATAAATACTAAATAAATTCAGTCTCTTTAGAACGTTTTACAGAAAACCATCGTTTTTTATTTTATCCCGCAAAACCCCCCAATCATTTGGTGACCCCTAGATGTGAACGCGAGCCGGTACGAAAAGTAAAGTGAGTGAAATTGAAAGTGCTTAAAAAAATATATAAATATAAAATAAATATTAGTATACGTTATAGTGAAAAATTATAGTTCAATGGAAAAGAGCTGAAATAAAAAAAATCGAAAAAATAAAAGAATATACACAAATAAAGAATAAATAAATAATATAACGGCAAATCGCGACGTGTAACAAGAAATATAATAATATATATTCATAAAAATCTATAGTAGCAGTTTGAAGTCGGGAAGTCCCACTTTTATTTTTATTTATTATAATAAGTCCAAGAAAGCATAGTTCACTCGCTAAAAAAAGATAAATAAATATATGGAGAGTTTAAGAACTATTGAAAGACAACAGGTCTTAGGCCATGACTTGACCGAATTGTATAACGAGTTACAAGTTTTGTTAATGAGAACATATGGGGGATAGTGTAGGACAGCGAGTGAAAGAAATTTGTTCGACTTTCTTCAGTATAGTGCGGAGTTTGAAGCAAACGACAAGGGACTCCAATCACCATCCCATGTAATGAGTAAAAATGAGTACTATACAGGTCCGTTCGTAACTCAAGTAACGGATGTGATTGAAAAGTTTGCGATTCAATATAGGGAAATTAGTGGTAAATTAGAAGAACTGAAAAGAGCTTCTACATTAACCTTGAATGAATTTCCTGGCGCAACGGCTCCTCCTTCGGATTCCGATACGAAGCGTTCATTATCTTTAATGCCATCAGGATCGAAAAAGAGCACTGATAATAAAGGAAACGAGGGAGGGAAAAATGCATCGTCAGGGAAACAAAATAATTCTTTGTCCCGTCTGGTGTCACACTTTCAGTACACCTTAAATGATTTAGATGCGATTTTGAATGAGGCATTGGAAAAGGAAATTCCACTAGAAGAACTTCGTGAGCGGTTCAACAAAGCCCGAAACCTTTTATTTTAAATATTTTGACGAGTTTGGTGACGATGATTTAACCGACCTCTTTTTTAATCTAAAAGACAAGTAACAGGCGATTCCTAGGAACGAGAACAAACCGATGTCTCTTCCATTTAAGCTCCCAACCATTGAAATTCCAGTATTTAATGGAAAAATGGGAATCGTTCAGGGAATTATTCGAGCAACTTGTACTCCATCAGCCAATAACAAAAACACAAAAAATGTGTATGTTAAAGCGAAAGTGAGTGGGTGAGTATTTCGAGACAGCATGGAATATACTGAAAGATCATTACTCAAACAAAAGAGCTACGACTTCAGTATATTTTAGATCGATTTTAGATGCTCCTTACGTGTCATACAATTCATACAGTGTGAAAAAATTTGTAGACACGGTAGGGGAAAGTTTGCAAGCGTTAGAAGCAACACGAATTGACGCAGAAGAAATGTTTCAAGGATTCGTGCGCTATTTACTGCAAAGAAAACTGGATACACAATTAAGAATCCAGTTTGAGCAGTCTGTAAGAGCACAGCGAAAGCTTCCAAAAGTTGACGATCTAATGAAGTTTCTAAAGCAAATGCAGTACTCATTAGAAGCGAGTCAACAATTTACTGGGTAATTACGCTAAGCAAAATTTCGTAGACTCAACAAATAAATGGGTATATGTCAAAGACGCAATCACAAAATGTGAAAGAGGGGCGTTTTGACAGAAAGATGAAAGGGCAATACGTACCAAAGGAAAATGTCCTCTTGGGCATGTGTTAAACAAATGTTCCAAATTTCGTATCCTGCCTGTGGATAAAAAGTGGAACATTGTTGTAGAAAACAACATTTGTTCTTGATGCTTAGCTAGTGGGCATTACAAAAAAATATGCGCTAGTTCCACAAATTGTAGAAGTTGTCAAGGCGAACACAACTCCCTGTTACATAAGGAAAAAAGTTTGCGCTAAAAGTACGGTCGTTAACAATAGGCATATGGAAAATACATGTGTATTGTTAGCAACTGCTATTGCTCTGATAAAGGACAAGGAAAATAAATGGAGAACTTGTAGAGCGTTATTAGACAGTGGCTCTCAAGTTTGTCTGATAACGAAAGCGTTAAAAGACAAATTAAAATTAACTGGAACTAAATCTCAAATTGAAATTGAAGGTATATCCAAAAATAAAAGCCTCTGCCAAGAAAAGGTAGATATAACAAATGAAGTCAAGAACTTCAGAATATAGTATCAATATGGAGGTGTTGGTAATACCAACCATATTGTCAAACGTGCCAGAAACTAAAGTTGTTGCAGAAAAGTTTCCGCAGGAAATGGCACTAGCAGACCCTAAATACAACATACCAAATGGAATAGATATGTTGTTGGGGGCTGAAATATTTTATGATGTACTGGTGAATGGAAAGGTAAGATCGGGTACTAGTATCCTGAAAAACTCAAAATTAGGATGGCTAGTTAGTGGTCCTGTGATTATCGACACATCTACCAAGGAAATTAAGGTAGTCGCAAAAATTCAGACTCCATGCGACGAGGCATTGCAGAAGTTTGGGAGATTGAGGAAGTTCCCAAAAGTGTAAAACTAACGTTAGAAGAAAAAATATGTGAGGAATTATTTGAGAATGGCGTTAAAAGGACTCCAGATGGCAAATTTGAAGTGCGACTACCATTCAAGCAAGGCGTGGAAGGATTAGGAGATTAAGAATGGTGGCAAAGAGAAGGTTCATGGCATTAGAAAGAAAACTAAACAAAAATGCCGAACTTAAAAATGAATACCACGATTTTCTTAGGAAGTATTTGGAATTAGGTCACATGAATATTGTGAAGAATTTGAAAAGTGTGGAAGGGGTATACTTTCTGCCCCATCATTGTGTCCTAAGACCAGAAAGTTCCACGACTAAGTTGAGGGTAGTTTTTGACGCATCCTGTAAAACAACAACTGGGTCGTCATTAAACGCCTATTTTACATACGGGACCTAGAATTCAAGATGAGTTATTTAGCATTCTGCTTAGATTTAGAAAACATAAATATGTTTTTTCGGCAGATATTGAAAAAATGTATCGGCAAATATGGGTTGCAAATGTTGACAGAAAGTTTCAATTAATCTATTGGAGGTTTAAATGCAAATGACGAAATCAAAACATTTGCATTAAATACGGTTACATATGGAACAGCATCTGCACCATATTTAGCCGTAAAATGTCTGCAAAAAATAGCAGACATAGAAGAAGGTACATATCCATGCGAATCACTGGCAATAAGAAGTGATTTCTACATGGATGATCTCATGACTGGTGGAGATAGTCTTCATCACGTAATACAAATGAGGAGGAAATGGTGTGCCAATAATAAACAAATTTTAGAGGGAATATGTATGTGAGAAAAAACATAGAAAAGGAGGAACCATCAGTGAAAACACTAGGGGTTAGGTGGTCTCCAGGAAGTGCTATATTTTCACTTAAATATAGGTCTTCAGAGGATACAAGAATTTCGAAACGATCGATATTAAGCGAGATCGCGAAATTATTTGATCCTCTAGGATTCTTTGGTCCAGTCATAGTGACTGCAAAAATTTTGCTTCAAGACCTTTGGAAGCAAAAATTTGACTGGGATGATGAAGTACCCCAGAGTATATGTGCAACCTGGGCAAGGATACGAATGGAGTTAAATGAGCTCAATAATGTAAAGGTAGATCGCCATATTATCTGCAATGAGCCATTACGAGTGGAACTAGTAGGTTTCGCAGATGCTTCAATGAGAGCATATGTAGCGGTGGTGTATTTGCGATCACTAAATAATACAGGAAAGTTCACAGTACGCTTGGTGTCTTCCAAATCAAGGGAGCACCAACAAAGGTCGTCACGCTTCCAAGACTGGAGTTGTGTGCTTCGGTACTGTTAGTTGACCTAATGGCTAAAATTAGGGAAACCTTACAGATGCAGTTCGATAAGATTCTGTATTATACCGATTCAGCAATAGTTCTGAGTTGGATTAAAATTGATCCAGGTAAGCTGCAGATATTTGTCTCCAATAGAGTAAATGAGATACAAACCAAAAGTATGGTAGAAAATTGGAGACATGTATCTTCAGACAAGAACCCGGCAGACTTATTGTCGAGATGGGTGTTTCCAAAAGAAATAATTGGAAATAAACTCTGGTATGAAGGTCCTGGTTTCTTAAGAGAGGACTCGTTAATAGTGGGAGAACCGGAACCTTTAATGGATATAAACGGAGATTAAAAAGGCGGCTAAAGTTAACGTGGGGTTAAAAAGAACACCTGTGTAGGAAATGATAAATCACCGCAATAAATTTTCATTGTTAAGAAATGTGATGGCATGGGTGTTGAAGTTTATCAACACAACAAGAAGAGGTTCCTCGAAGTCGTATGTGACTTATAGAAAAGAGGCTCTTCAATTAATAGTGAAGGATATTCAGAATAACTGCTTTTCCCACGAAATATCTTGCTTAGATAAACAAGAGAAAATTGTGTCCATTTGTGGATGAAGCAGGAATTTTAAGAGTAGGTGGAAGACTACGAAATAGTAATTTGTCTTTCGAGGCAAAACATCCCATGTTGCTGCCATACAAAAATAAGGTAGTGAAGTTAATGATGGAAGAATTACATCGTGAAAAGCTACATACCGGACCTCAAGGATTGTTAGCCATATTTAGGCAACAATTTTGGCCTCTTCGTTGTAGGCAGCTGGCCAAAAAAGTGGTGAGCAAATGCTATAGATGTTTTAGGGCAGAGCCTAGGAATTTACATCAATTGATGGGGAATCTGCCTGAGGACAGAGTTATTAGAACCCGACCATTTTTAAACACAGGGATTGACTTTTTAGGATCTGTGACGATACATCACAAAATTAGGAGGAAAGCGAACGGACAAAGCATATGTGTGTGTGTTCGTGTGTTTTGCAACAAAAGCCGTAAATTTAGATGTAGTATCCGATTTGACAGCGGCAGCGTTCATTGGGGGCGTTGAAAAGGTTTGTGGCCAGAAGAGGTTGTCCACTAAAAATTTATTCGGACAACGGAACAAATTTTGTTTGGGGCTGCAAACAGTTTGCATGAGGTATATAAGGCATTTAAGAGTAGCAACCTTACAAAAGATATTGACAGGTTTTGTACACCAAGGGATATTGAGTGGGTTAATATGCCGGCTCGGTCTCCTCATGTAGGAGGTCTGTGGGAAAGCTGCGTCAAATCAGTAAAACGGCATTTACATAGGGTAGCGGATGGGGCCTTGACGTTTGAAGAAATGTGCACCCTTATGGCACAGATAGAGTCCGTATTAAATTCTCGTCCGTTAATACCATTGTCAGATGACCCCAATGATTTTAATGTTTTGACACCGGCCCATTTTTTGATAGAAGAATGTTTTTCAACATTCATTGACACAGATAAGAATAGAAGCTATCAAGGGCTGCGTGGACATTGGAAAGACGTGCAGGCTAGAACATAGGAATTTTGGAGACGATGGTCCGATGAATATTTATGCGAACTTCAGAGAAGGTATTAATGGGCGGATAAGTGTGAAAACATAAAACCTGGAACTCTGGTTTTATTACAGGAAGATATCCTTCCACGTCTTTCCTGGAGGCGCGGTAGGGTCATCCGAACTATAATGGGCTCGGATGGATTGTGCCGTATGATAGACGTAAGGACAAGCAATGGAGAAACGAAAAGGTCGGTTCACAATGTTTGTCCTTTTCCTATCGACGGCAATGATATTGATCATGAAAATGAGGGTCGGTCAAAACGGCTTCCGTACTTAAGAATAATTGTGGCTCGGTCGAATCGGCCACATCAATTAAAAATAATAATAAAAAATTTAAAGCAAAAAATGTATTTGTATATATATTATTTATTGCTCACAATATTTAACCCAGTTAAAAGTCAAATAGATGTCAGTAATTTTGAAGATAGGGCTGGCGTGTTTTTGAGGAAATTGCTGCTGTTGGTCTGACTAAAACATCGTGGAACATTGTGGCGCACGTGAACATGGCGCAGTATATGGCTGGGATAAAAGCGATAGATGAAGCAGTGGAGAAATTCAATGGCGATGTGCTAACCCTACCCGAAATGAAGCAGTTGAAGTTAGTTCAGCGGTTGCAAGAAGCTCATGACCGCATGAGGAATCAACATGACGTTATAATGTCGTCAGCTCCAGTTCGAAGAATTAGAAGATCAGCGTTGCCGTTTGTTGGAAATCTGTTCCGCTCACTATTTGGTTTGATGGACGAAGAGCATGCTGACGATCTGGTGAAGAGAATCACAATGGTCGAAGATAACCAAAAATCTTGGTAGAGTTGTTTAACAATCAGACATCTCTCCAGGATATTACTAGCAAAATAATAAAGGAGCAGAATCAGGCGGTGTTTACAAATATTGCCAGATTAGATGAATCTCTTGGAGAGTTGAGGAAAGAAATCGACATCATCAAGAGGAGAGAGAGCGTAGTTCTGAAGGCGAATGAAGTGTTGTCGGCTATTCAAGATGTGGAGATCGTACAAAGAGATCTTATTGATGTAATGGTCAACATTCGGGGTGGTTTTCTTCATGAAATTCTTCCCGTGAAAGTATTCAAGCAGCAGATCCAGGTCATCAAATCATCTGTTGGAAGAAGGTTACAGCTGCCAGCCGAGTCCCCGATCGAACTAGCAAAGGTTGCTGAAGTGACGACGAGAACAACTGAAGAATATATGTTGTTCAATATCCGTCTACCTCTGGTGAACACTGATCAGTTTATCGCTTATGCAATCCAGTCCTATCCAATCGTACAGGATGGGTTTTCTGTTCAGTTAAATGCTCATAGCAATTACTACTAATCGATGAAAATAGAACATCATTCTACGCCCTCACAGAAGAAGAATTCGCCAGATGTCATAAAATGGAAAACATAATGATATGCCAGCAATTGCATCCCATCTATAATACGAGAGAAGCAACTGAATGTGAAGTAAGGTTGTTTTTAAAGCCAAAGCAGGTGCCAGAGAGCTGTGAATTCGCCATTAAAAAGTTTCACAACTTCTGGAAGCAGCTTCGAACACCGAATACGTGGGTATTCTCTGTTGCGAAAGATACAGTCACCGAAGTCATATGCGGTGGTAAACGACAAAAACCTAAAATCCGAAATCAAGGACTACTAAGAATGCAGCCGGGTTGTTCGCTAGAGACTGAAGAGATGATGTTATGGGCGCATGAGAATTACCACAGTGAACTCAACTACGTCTTCCACAATTCAACATCTCCGCTTCCCTCCCAACACTCACTCACTTAAACGCTAAGAAGAAATCGAAATCTACAAGCTGCCAGATATACCACAAGCTAAACGATTTCTGGATTTTCCTGTTCATCTAGATACACATCATCTAACGCACTACAGCCACAGCTTTACAACTTGCCTTGTCATCATTGGTATCATCGCTGCGTTGTACTTGGTCATCCGAAAGTTGTATCATCTGTCCAGCCGTTACCTGCCTGTATCTATCGCCCTTCCTCAAATTAGATGGGTAGTTGTACATAATTATAAAATAGTTATTATAAAATAGTTACGCTAGGATATCTGAAATCTGATTCTGAATAAGTAAAAGAAGTTATACCGAAAACGTAAGCTATACTATAACTATATGCTAATTAAATAAAAAACTTCAAATAATAAAGTATACTAACGTATTTAAGAAAAAGAAAGAAAAGATCGCTAAAATTAAAAAGAATATTAGCTTTTAAGAATGTTGATAAAGTTACTTTCGTATTGAAACTTTCATTTGTCATATGTTTTAAATTATAATATCGTTGCTCACAATATTAAGTTGCTTTGAATTGTTTAACAATAATATATTGAAAACTATAATAATTGTTTTAAGTAATACATTGCATATTTACAGTAAATAATCTATTGTTCATGTAAAGCTATTGAAAGATTAGAATCTTCCAAGGCCGGGAGCCTGTACAGTTTTGTGGACAGACTGTACGGACATGAGAAAACAGCCATGGAAAATATGGTTGTTTGTTTCTTTATCTTAGTCTATTTCTAATGATAGAAGACCATATTGTTTAGCTAAAATGCATGCACTCAGTTTGGGTCGGTCATAAATAATGTGATGACTAAAATAGTAATGATTAGAAAAGGTCTACATTTAAGATAGAAAGGGTGACGACCATAAAGTATGTATTTTTATTACCCACAGCACTTATACCTGCTGTGTGGTAATGCACAAAAGGTCGATCGCCTGCAATGCGTTGTATGCGTGAGGTGCATCAGAATGTTATGTACTGCGTACATAAGTGATATGTATTGTATTGTCTATGTGCAGATTGTAAGGTGTAGAGTTAATAATAAATACTAAATAAATTCAGTCCCTTTAGAACGTTTTACAGAAAACCGTCGTTTTTATTTTATCCCGCAAAACCCCCTAATCAGATTGTGTGTTAAAGTTTGCTTTACAAACGACGTAAGAAGCGAGACCGCAGATATTATGGGTCATGATATATTTGCTCTCATATGGACATGTGATTGATTTGACGAAGTTGACCCTTGCATTTCTTGAGACATGGTTGCTTCTACATCTATCTTCGAAAGTGAATTCGATATCGTCATATAAATTGCATGCATTGTGTGTCAAAGTTTGCTTAACAAACGACGTAAGAAACGAGACTGTATATATTATTTTTCACGATATATTTTCTCTGCATCTACCTTCGAAACGGAATTTGATATAGTCATATAAATTGCATGGATTGTGTGTCAAAGTTTGCTTAACAAACAACGTAAGAAACGAGACTGGAGATATTATGGGTCACGATATATTTGCTCTCATATGGACATGTGATTGATTTGACAAAGCTGACCCTTGTATTTCTTGAGACTTGGATGCTTCTGCATCTAAATTCAAAACGGAATTCGATATCGTCATATAAATTGCAGGGATTGTGTGTCAAAATTTGCCTAAAAAGCGACGTAAGAAGCGAAAGTGCAGATATTATGGGTCACGATATATTTGCTCTCATATGGACATGTGATTGATTTGACAAAGCTGACCCTTGTATTTCTTGAGACATGGATGCTTCTGCATCTATCTTCGAAAGGGAATTCGATATCGTCACATAAATTGCCTGAAATGTGTGTCAAAGTTTACTTCACAAACGACGTAAGAAGCGAGACTGCAGATATTATGTGTCACGATATATTTGCTTTCATATGGACATGTGAATGATTTGACAAAGCTGGAATTCGATATCGTCATATAAATTGCATAGATTGTGTGTTAAAGTTTGCTTAACAAACGACTTAGGAAGCGAGACTGCAGATATTATGTGTCATGATATATTTGCTTTCATATGGACATGTGAATGATTTGACAAAGCTGGGAATTCGATATCGTCATATAAATTGCATGGATTGTGTGTCAAAGTTTGCTTAACTAACGGGGTAAGAGACGAGGCTGCAGATATTATGGGTCACGATATATTTGCTCTCATATGGACTTGTGATTGATTTGACGAAGCTGACCCTTGTATTTCATGAGACTTGGATGCTTCTGCATCTATCTTCGAGACGGAATTCGATATCGTCATATAAATTGCATTGATTGTGTGTCAAAATTTGCTAAACAAACGACGTAAGAAGCGAGACTGCAGATATTATGGGTCACGACATATTTGCTGTCATATGGACATGTGATTGATTTGACAAAGCTAACCCTTGTATTTCTTGAGACATGGTTGCTTCTACATCTATCTTCGAAAGGGAATTCGATATCGTCATATACATTGCATGCATTGTGTGTCAAAGTTTGCTTAACAAACGACTTAAGAAACGAGACTGTATATATTATTTTTCACGATATATTTTCTCTGCATCTACCTTCGAAACGGAATTTGATATAGTCATATAAATTGCATGGATTGTGTGTCAAAGTTTGCTTAACAAACAACGTAAGAAACGAGACTGGAGATATTATGGGTCACGATATATTTGCTCTCATATGGACATGTGATTGATTTGACAAAGCTGACCCTTGTATTTCTTGAGACATGGATGCTTCTGCATCTATCTTCGAGACGGAATTCGATATCGTCATATACATTGCAAAGATTGTGTGTCAAAGTTTGCTTAACAAACGACGTAGGAAGCGAGACTGCAGATAATATGGGTCACGATATATTTGCTCTTATATGGACATGTGATTGATTTGACAAATCTGAACCTTGTATTTCATGAGACTTGGATGCTTCTGCATCTATATACGAAACGGAATTCGATATCGTCATATAAACTGCGTGTCAACGTTTGCTTAATAAACGACGTAAGAAACGAGACTGTATATATTATGGGTCACGATATATTTGCTCTCATATGGACATGTGATTGATTTGACAAACCTGACCCATGTATTGTTTGAGATTTGGATGCTTCTGCATATATCTTCGAGACGGAATTCGATATCGTCATATAAATTGCATGGATTGTGTGTTAAAGTTTGCTTAACAAACGACGTAATAAGCGAGACTGCAGATATTATGGGTCACGATATATTTGCTCTTATATGGAAATGTGAAAGATTTGACAAAGCTGAACCTTGTATTTCTTGAGACTTGGATGTTTCTGCATCTACCTTCAAAACGGAATTCGATATCGTCATATAAATTGCAGGGATTGTGTGTCACAGTTTGCTTAACAAACGACGTGAGAAGCGAAACTGGAGATATTATGGGTCACGATATATTTGCTCTCATATGGACATGTGATTGATTTGACAAAGCTGACCCTTGTATTTCATGAGACTTGGATGCTTCTGCATCTATCTTCGAAAGGGAATTCGATATCGTCATATAAACTGCATGGATTGTGTGTCAAAGTTTGCTTACCAAACGTCGTAAGAAGCGAGACGGCAGATATTATGGGTCACGATATATTTGCTCTCATATGGACATGTGATTGATTTGACAAAGCTGACCCTTGTATTTCATGAGACTTGGATGCTTCTGCATCTATCTTCGAAAGGGAATTCAATATCGTCATATAAATTGCATGGATTGTGTGTCAAAATTTGCTTAACAAACGGCGTAAGAAACGAGACTACAGATATTATGGGTCACGATATAACTTGCTCTCATATGGACTTGTGATTGATTTGACGAAGTTGACCCTTGTATTTCATGAGACTTGGATGCTTCTGCATCTATCTTCGAGACGGAATTCGATATAGTCATATAAATTGCATTGATTGTGTGTCAAAATTTGCTTAACAAATGACGTAAGAAGCGGGACCGCAGATATTATGGGTCACGATATATTTGCTCTCATATGGACATGTGATTGATTTGACAAAGCTGACCCTTGTATTTCTTGAGACATGGATGCTTCTGCATCTATCTTCGAGACAGAATTCGATATCGTCATATAAATTGCATGGATTTTGTGACAAAGTTTGCTTAACAAACGACGTAAGAAGCGAGACCGCAGATATTATGGGTCACGATATATTTGCTCTAATATGGACATGTGATTTATTTGACATAGCTGACCCATATATTGTTTGAGACTTGGATGCTTCTGCATCTATCTTCGAGACGGAATTCGATATCGTCATATAAATTGCATGGATTTTGTGTCAAAGTTTGCTTAACAAATGACGTAAGAAGCGAGACTGCAGATATTATGGGTCACGATATATTTGCTCTCATATGGACATGTGAATGATTTGACAAAGCTGACCCATGTATTTCTTGAGACTTGGATGCTTCTGCATCTATCTTCGAAAGGGAAATCGATATCGTCATATAAATTGCATTGATTGTGTGTCAACGTTTGCTTAATAAACGACGTAATAAGCGGGACCGCAGATATTATGGGTCACGATATATTTGCTCTCATATGGACATGTGATTGATTTGACGAAGTTGACCCTTGCATTTCATGAGACTTGGATGCTTCTGCATCTATCTTCGAGACGGAATTCGATATCGTCCTATAAATTGCATTGATTGTGTGTTAAAGTTTGCTTTACAAACGACGTAAGAAGCGAGACCGCAGATATTATGGGTCATGATATATTTGCTCTCATATGGACATGTGATTGATTTGACGAAGTTGACCCTTGCATTTCTTGAGACATGGTTGCTTCTACATCTATCTTCGAAAGTGAATTCGATATCGTCATATAAATTGCATGCATTGTGTGTCAAAGTTTGCTTAACAAACGACGTAAGAAACGAGACTGTATATATTATTTTTCACGATATATTTTCTCTGCATCTACCTTCGAAACGGAATTTGATATAGTCATATAAATTGCATGGATTGTGTGTCAAAGTTTGCTTAACAAACAACGTAAGAAACGAGACTGGAGATATTATGGGTCACGATATATTTGCTCTCATATGGACATGTGATTGATTTGACAAAGCTGACCCTTGTATTTCTTGAGACTTGGATGCTTCTGCATCTAAATTCAAAACGGAATTCGATATCGTCATATAAATTGCAGGGATTGTGTGTCAAAATTTGCCTAAAAAGCGACGTAAGAAGCGAAAGTGCAGATATTATGGGTCACGATATATTTGCTCTCATATGGACATGTGATTGATTTGACAAAGCTGACCCTTGTATTTCTTGAGACATGGATGCTTCTGCATCTATCTTCGAAAGGGAATTCGATATCGTCACATAAATTGCCTGAAATGTGTGTCAAAGTTTACTTCACAAACGACGTAAGAAGCGAGACTGCAGATATTATGGGTCACGATATATTTGCTTTCATATGGACATGTGAATGATTTGACAAAGCTGGGAATTCGATATCGTCATATAAATTGCATAGATTGTGTGTTAAAGTTTGCTTAACAAACGACTTAGGAAGCGAGACTGCAGATATTATGTGTCATGATATATTTGCTTTCATATGGACATGTGAATGATTTGACAAAGCTGGGAATTCGATATCGTCATATAAATTGCATGGATTGTGTGTCAAAGTTTGCTTAACTAACGGGGTAAGAGACGAGGCTGCAGATATTATGGGTCACGATATATTTGCTCTCATATGGACTTGTGATTGATTTGACGAAGCTGACCCTTGTATTTCATGAGACTTGGATGCTTCTGCATCTATCTTCGAGACGGAATTCGATATCGTCATATAAATTGCATTGATTGTGTGTCAAAATTTGCTTAACAAACGACGTAAGAAGCGAGACTGCAGATATTATGGGTCACGACATATTTGCTCTCATATGGACATGTGATTGATTTGACAAAGCTAACCCTTGTATTTCTTGAGACATGGTTGCTTCTACATCTATCTTCGAAAGGGAATTCGATATCGTCATATACATTGCATGCATTGTGTGTCAAAGTTGCTTAACAAACGACTTAAGAAACGAGACTGTATATATTATTTTTCACGATATATTTTCTCTGCATCTACCTTCGAAACGGAATTTTATATAGTCATATAAATTGCATGGATTGTGTGTCAAAGTTTGCTTAACAAACAACGTAAGAAACGAGACTGGAGATATTATGGGTCACGATATATTTGCTCTCATATGGACATGTGATTGATTTGACAAAGCTGACCCTTGTATTTCTTGAGACATGGATGCTTCTGCATCTATCTTCGAGACGGAATTCGATATCGTCATATACATTGCAAAGATTGTGTGTCAAAGTTTGCTTAACAAACGACGTAGGAAGCGAGACTGCAGATAATATGGGTCACGATATATTTGCTCTTATATGGACATGTGATTGATTTGACAAATCTGAACCTTGTATTTCATGAGACTTGGATGCTTCTGCATCTATATACGAAACGGAATTCGATATCGTCATATAAACTGCGTGTCAACGTTTGCTTAATAAACGACGTAAGAAACGAGACTGTATATATTATGGGTCACGATATATTTGCTCTCATATGGACATGTGATTGATTTGACAAACCTGACCCATGTATTGTTTGAAATTTGGATGCTTCTGCATATATCTTCGAGACGGAATTCGATATCGTCATATAAATTGCATGGATTGTGTGTTAAAGTTTGCTTAACAAACGACGTAATAAGCGAGACTGCAGATATTATGGGTCACGATATATTTGCTCTTATATGGAAATGTGAAAGATTTGACAAAGCTGAACCTTGTATTTCTTGAGACTTGGATGTTTCTGCATCTACCTTCAAAACGGAATTCGATATCGTCATATAAATTGCAGGGATTGTGTGTCACAGTTTGCTTAACAAACGACGTGAGAAGCGAAACTGGAGATATTATGGGTCACGATATATTTGCTCTCATATGGACATGTGATTGATTTGACAAAGCTGACCCTTGTATTTCATGAGACTTGGATGCTTCTGCATCTATCTTCGAAAGGGAATTCGATATCGTCATATAAACTGCATGGATTGTGTGTCAAAGTTTGCTTACCAAACGTCGTAAGAAGCGAGACGGCAGATATTATGGGTCACGATATATTTGCTCTCATATGGACATGTGATTGATTTGACAAAGCTGACCCTTGTATTTCATGAGACTTGGATGCTTCTGCATCTATCTTCGAAAGGGAATTCAATATCGTCATATAAATTGCATGGATTGTGTGTCAAAATTTGCTTAACAAACGGCGTAAGAAACGAGACTACAGATATTATGGGTCACGATATAACTTGCTCTCATATGGACTTGTGATTGATTTGACGAAGTTGACCCTTGTATTTCATGAGACTTGGAAGCTTCTGCATCTATCTTCGAGACGGAATTCGATATAGTCATATAAATTGCATTGATTGTGTGTCAAAATTTGCTTAACAAATGACGTAAGAAGCGGGACCGCAGATATTATGGGTCACGATATATTTGCTCTCATATGGACATGTGATTGATTTGACAAAGCTGACCCTTGTATTTCTTGAGACATGGATGCTTCTGCATCTATCTTCGAGACAGAATTCGATATCGTCATATAAATTGCATGGATTTTGTGACAAAGTTTGCTTAACAAACGACGTAAGAAGCGAGACCGCAGATATTATGGGTCACGATATATTTGCTCTCATATGGACATGTGATTTATTTGACATAGCTGACCCATATATTGTTTGAGACTTGGATGCTTCTGCATCTATCTTCGAGACGGAATTCGATATCGTCATATAAATTGCATGGATTTTGTGTCAAAGTTTGCTTAACAAATGACGTAAGAAGCGAGACTGCAGATATTATGGGTCACGATATATTTGCTCTCATATGGACATGTGAATGATTTGACAAAGCTGACCCATGTATTTCTTGAGACTTGGATGCTTCTGCATCTATCTTCGAAAGGGAAATCGATATCGTCATATAAATTGCATTGATTGTGTGTCAACGTTTGCTTAATAAACGACGTAATAAGCGGGACCGCAGATATTATGGGTCACGATATATTTGCTCTCATATGGACATGTGATTGATTTGACGAAGTTGACCCTTGCATTTCATGAGACTTGGATGCTTCTGCATCTATCTTCGAGACGGAATTCGATATCGTCCTATAAATTGCATGGATTGTGTGTCGAAGTTTGCTTAACAATCGACGTAAGAAGCGAGACTTCAGATATTATGGGTCACGACATATTTGCTCTCATATGGAAATGTGATTGATTTGACAAAGCTGACCCTTGTATTTCATGAGACATGGATGCTTCTGCATCTATCTTCGAAAGGGAATTCGATATCGTCATATAAATTGCATGGATTGTGTGTCAACGTTTGCTTAATAAACGACGTAAGAAGCGAGACTGCAGATATTATGGGTCACGATATATTTGCTCTCATATGGACATGTGATTGATTTGACAAAGCTGACCCTTGTATTTCATGAGACTTGGATGCTTCTGCATCTATCTACGAAACGGAATTCGATATCGTCATATAAATTGCATGGATTGTGTGTCAAAGTTTGCTTAGCAAACTACGTATGAAGCGAGACTGTATATATTATGGGTCACGATATATGGACATTTGATTGATTTGACGAAGTTGACCCTTGCAATTCTTACGACATGGATGCTTCTTCATCTATCTTCGAGACGGAATTCGATATCGTCATATAAATTGCATGGATTGTATGTCAAGGTTTGCTTAACAAACGACGTAAGAAACGAGACTGGATATATTATGGGTCACGATATATTTACTCTCATATGGACATGTGATTGATTTGACAAAGCTGACCCTTGCAATTCTTGAGACATGGATGCTTCTGCATCTATCTTCGAAAGTGAATTCGATATGGTCATATAAATTGCATGGATTGTGTGTCAAAGTTTGCTTAACAAACGACGCACAGTGTGTCCAAATTCAATATTTTGTGCCAAAAATGCAAAAAACAAATTGTCGAAAATTCCCAAAAATTGTATATGAAGGGATAGAAAACATGCTAGCTAAGAGAGAAAAACAAAAATTTCGTTGGTTGTACCGTTATAATTGAAGTAACGGTACCTATAACATGCTCTTATTTTCGTTAAAACAAATACAATCGCAAGGAAATTCGTCGATTTTGTGAGGACGATATTATCACGAGTTATTAGAATTTTTTAATGGTTCTTTTTGCTATCCGATAATACGAAACCTGACGTATTAAACTGTGCTTAGCAGTAAATGTATTTGCGTTCCTGTTCTGTATAATAACCTGATTTGTTTTGAACATTTTTACGTGTATATTTTTAATAAGTAATGTTTTTAAAAGGAACTATCAATTTTTCAATAGAGAAATTGCGACCAAGTGCGACGCCGGAAAATAGGCCTTTTATAACGTTACCACCCGATCTTACGTATATTGAGGATTTTACCTACAATAATCAACCGATATAGCTAAAAATTTATATATAACGGTTTCTACGAGTAAACCACCACCACCCGAATTCAGGTATTTTAACCCTTTCGGTGCTTCTTTTTGTTTTTGATCTGAAAAATATATTTTTCCAATTTTATATATACTTAAGCCCACTATATGAATAATCAAAACTAATTTTTTAACATTTTGTTTGGAAAAGTGGAAGAGCAGGAGGTCTTCTTATAGTAGAGCAAGAGGTCTTCTTATAGAAGAGCAGGAGGTCCTCTCCTTGAAGAGCAGGAGGTCCTCTTCTTGAAGAGCAGGACGTCTTTTCATAGAAGAGCAGGACGTTTGCATATAGAAGGGCAGGACGTCTTCTGATAGAAGAGCAAGACGTCTATTCATATAAGAGCAGGACGTTTGCATATAGAAGGGCAGGAAGTCTTCTTATATAAGAGAAGGAGGACTTCTTATACAAGAGCAGGAGGTCTGCTCATAGAAGAACAGGGCGTCTTCTCGTAGAAGAGAAGGACGTTTGCATATGGAAAGACAGGAGGTATTCTTAAAGAAGAGAAGGAGGTCTTCTTATATAAGAGCAGGAGGTCTGCTCATAGAAGAGCAGGACGTCTTTTCATAGAAGAGCAGGACGTTTGCATATAGAAGGCGGGAGGTATTCTTATAGAAGAGAAGGTGGTCTTCTTATACAAGAGCAGGAGGTCTGCTCATAGAAGAGCAGGACGTCTTCTCATAGAAGAGCAGAAGACCTTCTTATAAAAAACCAGATGGTCTTCTCATAGAAGAGCAGGGGCACTTCTTATAGAAAAGCATAAGATCTTCTCATTGAAGACCAGGAGTCTACTTATAGAAGACATGAAGGTTTTTCATAGAATATCTGGAGGTCTACTATTAGAAGATTTGGGTGTCTCACATAGAAGGTCTTCTTATAGAAAATCTGGAGGTCTTCTTTTAGAACATTTAAAGCCTCTTATAAAAGACCTAGGGTCTTCTTATAGAAAACCTAGGGTCTTCTTATAGAAAAGCTAGGGTCTTCTTATAGAAAACCTAGGGTCTTCTTATGGAAGATTTGAGGCCTTCTTATAGAAAAACTGGAGGACTTCTTATAGAAGACCTGAATGTCTTCATATAGCAGATCTGAAGGACTTCTTATAGAACACCTGAATGTCATCCTATAGAAGGGCTGGAGGTCAACGAAACGAAAATAGTTTTACTATTGACAGCCTGTCATTCTTTTATTTATGGCAACAATGACCATGCCATTCATTGATAATGGCCGTTAGTTGGTGATACTGACGATCAGCTGCGGTATGTGAATCAGCTGTCGTTAACATAGTCCTACGCTTTTGAATAGCATCCATAAACAAAAAAAAACATAATCTAAACACCGAAATATTACCATTTTTACGCTAAGAAAATATTCCTCCTTGAATTTAATTAGTTAAATTTTTGTTATAGTATGCATATTAATAGAATTATTTTATGTTGTTAAAACACAAGTCTGTATTTGAGAATATAGCGTTTTATGTTTCTATAACTCCAAAACGTGTTTTAAATAACTCTAAGAAATTATCAATTCTTATTTAAATGTATCTATATTACACAAACTTTAAAATTTCGAAAAACCTTTTTTTATTCATTAAAATTCTATATAAGACGCTGACCGAATGGCTTGTAACATAGAATAAAAGATCCATGTCTGGTAAACATTTCCTCCAAATTTCATAGCTCTATCTTTATCCGTTTAGAAAATATAGATTTTTGAGACAAAAAACTCATTTTGGACACACTGTGCGACGTAAGAAACGAGACTGTATATATTATGGGTCACGATATATTTGCTCTCATATGGACATGTGATTTATTTGACATAGCTGACCCATGTATTTCTTGAGACTTGGATGCTTCTGCATCTACCTTCGAAACGGAATTCGATATCGTCATATAAATTGCATTGATTGTGTGTCAAAGTATTCTTAACAAACGACGTAAGAAGCGAGACTGTATATATTATGGGTCACGATATATTTGCTCTCATATGGACATTTGATTGATTTGACAAAGCTGACCAATGTATTTCTTGAGACTTGGATGCTTCTGCATCTACCTTTAAAACGGAATTCGATATCGTTATATAAACTGCACGGATTGTGTGTCAAAGTTTGCTTAACAAACGACGTAAGAAGCGAGACTGCAGATATTATGGGTCACGACATATTTGCTTTCATATGGACATGTGAATGATTTGACAAAGAGACGGAATTCGATATCGTCATATAAACTGCATAGATTGTGTGTCAAAGTTTGCTGAACAAACGACGTAAGAAGCGAGACTGTATATATTATGGGTCACGATATATTTGCTCTCATATAGACATGTGATTGATTTGTCAAAGCTGACCCTTGTGTTTCTTGAGACATGGATGCTTCTGCTTCTATCTTGGAAAGGGAATTTGATATCGTCATGTAAATTGCATGGATTGTGTGTCAAAGTTTGCTTAACAAACGACGGAAGAAACAAGACTGCAGATATTATGGGTCACGATATATTTGCTTTCATATGGACATGTGAATGATTTGACAAAGCTGGGAATTCGATATCGTCATATAAATTGCATAGATTTTGTGTTAAAGTTTGCTTAACAAACGACGTAAGAAGCGAGACCGCAGATATTATGGGTCACGATATATTTGCTCTCATATGGACATGTAATTGCTTTGACGAAGCTGACCCTTGCATTTCATGAGACTTGGATGCTTCTGCATCTATCTTCGAGACGGAATTCGATATCGTCATATAAATTGCATTGATTGTGTGTCAAAATTTGCTTAACAAACGACGTAAGAAGCGAAACCGCAGATATTATGGGTCACGATATATTTGCTCTCATATGGACATGTGATTGGTTTGACGAAGCTGACCCTTGCATTTCATGAGACTTGGATGCTTCTGCATCTATCTTCGAGACGGAATTCGATATCGTCATATAAATTGCATAGATTGTGTGTTAAAGTTTGCTTAACAAACGACGTAAGAAGCGAGACTGCAGATATTATGGGTCACGATATATTTGCTCTCATATGGACATGTGATTGATTTGACAAAGCTGACCCATGTATTTCTTGAGACATGGATGCTTCTGCATCTATCTTCGAAAGGGAATCTGATATCGTCATATAAATTGCATGGATTGTGTGTCAAAGTTTGCTTAACAAACGACGTAAGAAACGAGACTGCAGATATTATGGGTCACGATATATTTGCTCTCATATGGACATGTGATTGATTTGACGAAGCTGACTCTTGCATTTCATGAGACGTGGATGCTTCTGCATCTATCTTCGAAACGGAATTCGATATCGTCATATAAATTGCACTGATTGTGTGTCAAAGTTTGCTTAACGAACGACGTAGGAAGCGAGACTGCAGATATTATGTGTCACGATATTCTTGCTCTCATATGGACATGTGATTGATTTGACGAAGTTGACCCTTGCATTTCATGAGACTTGGATGCTTCTGCATCTAACTTCAAAACGGAATTCGATATCGTCATATAAACTGCACGGATTGTGTGTCAAAGTTTGCTTAACAAACGACGTGAGAACCGAGGCTGCAGATATTATGGGTCACGACATATTTGCTTTCATATGGACATGTGAATGATTTGACAAAGAGACGGAATTCGATATCGTCATATAAACTGCATAGATTGTGTGTCAAAATTTGCTGAACAAACGACGTAAGAAGCGAGACTGTATATATTATGGGTCACGATATATTTGCTCTCATATAGACATGTGATTGATTTGTCAAAGCTGACCCTTGTATTTCTTGAGACATGGATGCTTCTGCTTCTATCTTGGAAAGGGAATTTGATATCGTCATGTAAATTGCATGGATTGTGTGTCAAAGTTTGCTTAACAAACGACGGAAGAAACAAGACTGCAGATATTATGGGTCACGATATATTTGCTTTCATATGGACATGTGATTGGTTTGACGAAGCTGACCCTTGCATTTCATGAGACTTGGATGCTTCTGCATCTATCTTCGAAACGGAATTCGATATCGTCATATAAATTGCACTGATTGTGTGTCAAAGTTTGCTTAACAAACGACGTAGGAAGCGAGACTGCAGATATTATTGGTCGCGATATTCTTGCTCTCATATGGACATGTGATTGATTTGACGAAGTTGACCCTTGCATTTCATGAGACTTGGGTGCTTCTGCATCTACCTTCAAAACGGAATTCGATATCGTCATATAAATTGCATGGCTTGTGTGTCAAAGTTTGCTTAACAAACGACGTGAGAACCGAGACTGCAGATATTATGGGTCACGATATATTTGCTCTCATATGGACATGTGATTGATTTGACAAAGCTGACCCATGTATTTCTTAAGACTTGGATGCTTCTGCATCTACCTTCAAAACGGAATTTGATATCGTCATATAAATTGCATGGATTGTGTGTCAAAGTTTGCTTTATAAACGACGTGAGAACCGAGACTTCAGATATTATGGGTCACGATATATTTGCTCTCATATGGGTATGTGATTGATTTGACAAAGCTGACCCTTGTAACTCTTGAGGCATGGATGCTTCTGCATCTATCTTCGAAACGGAATTCGACATCGTCATAAAATTGCATGGATTGTATATCAAGGTTTGCTTAACAAGCGACGTAAGAAACGACACTGTATATATTATGGGTCGCGATATATTTGCTCTCATATGGACATGTGATTGATTTGACAAAGCTGACCCATGTATTTCTTGAGACATGGATGCTTCTGCATCTATCTTCGAAAGGGAATCTGATATCGTCATATAAATTGCATGGATTGTGTGTCAAAGTTTGCTTAACAAACGACGTAAGAAACGAGACTGCAGATATTATGGGTCACGATATATTTGCTCTCATATGGACATGTGATTGATTTGACAAAGTTGACCCATGTATTTCTTGAGACATGGATGCTTCTGCATCTATCTTCGAAAGTGAATCTGATATCGTCATATAAATTGCATGGATTGTGTGTCAAAGTTTGCTTAACATACGACGTAAGAAACGAGACTGCAGATATTATGGGTCACGATATATTTGCTCTCATATGGAATGTGATTGATTTGACGAAGCTGACTCTTGCATTTCATGAGACTTGGATGCTTCTGCATCTATCTTCGAAACGGAATTCGATATCGTCATATAAATTGCACTGATTGTGTGTCAAAGTTTGCTTAACAAACGACGTAGGAAGCGAGACTGCAGATATTATGGGTCGCGATATTCTTGCTCTCATATGGACATGTGATTGATTTGACGAAGTTGACCCTTGCATTTCATGAGACTTGGATGCTTCTGCATCTAACTTCAAAACGGAATTCGATATCGTCATATAAACTGCACGGATTGTGTGTCAAAGTTTGCTTAACAAACGACGTGAGAACCGAGGCTGCAGATATTATGGGTCACGACATATTTGCTTTCATATGGACATGTGAATGATTTGACAAAGAGACGGAATTTAATATCGTCATATAAACTGCATAGATTGTGTGTCAAAGTTTGCTGAACAAACGACGTAAGAAGCGAGACTGTATATATTATGGGTCACGATATATTTGCTCTCATATAGACATGTGATTGATTTGTCAAAGCTGACCCTTGTATTGCTTCTATCTTGAAAAGGGAATTTGATATCGTCATGTAAATTGCATGGATTGTGTGTCAAAGTTTGCTTAACAAACGACGGAAGAAACAAGACTGCAGATATTATGGGTCACGATATATTTGCTTTCATATGGACATGTGAATGATTTGACAAAGCTGGGAATTCGATATCGTCATATAAATTGCATAGATTGTGTGTTAAAGTTTGCTTAACAAACGACGTAAGAAGCGAGACCGCAGATATTATGGGTCACGATATATTTGCTCTCACATGGACATGTGATTGCTTTGACGAAGCTGACCCTTGCATTTCATGAGACTTGGATGCTTCTGCATCTATCTTCGAGACGGAATTCGATATCGTCATATAAATTGCATAGATTGTGTGTTAAAGTTTGCTTAACAAACGACGTAAGAAGCGAGACTGCAGATATTATGGGTCACGATATATTTGCTCTCATATGGACATGTGATTGATTTGACAAAGCTGACCCATGTATTTCTTGAGACATGGATGCTTCTGCATCTATCTTCGAAAGGGAATCTGATATCGTCATATAAATTGCATGTATTGTGTGTCAAAGTTTGCTTAACAAACGACGTAGGAAACGAGACTGCAGATATTATGGGTCACGATATATTTGCTCTCATATGGACATGTGATTGATTTGACGAAGCTGACTCTTGCATTTCATGAGACTTGGATGCTTCTGCATCTATCTTCGAAACGGAATTCGATATCGTCATATAAATTGCACTGATTGTGTGTCAAAGTTTGCTTAACAAACGACGTAGGAAGCGAGACTGCAGATATTATTGGTCGCGATATTCTTGCTCTCATATGGATATGTGATTGATTTGACGAAGTTGACCCTTGCATTTCATGAGACTTGGGTGCTTCTGCATCTACCTTCAAAACGGAATTCGATATCGTCATATAAATTGCATGGCTTGTGTGTCAAAGTTTGCTTAACAAACGACGTGAGAACCGAGACTGCAGATATTATGGGTCACGATATATTTGCTCTCATATGGACATGTGATTGATTTGACAAAGCTGACCCATGCATTTCTTAAGACTTGGATGCTTCTGCATCTACCTTCAAAACGGAATTCGATATCGTCATATAAATTGCATGGATTGTGTGTCACAGTTTGCTTAACAAACGACGTGAGAAGCGAGACTGGAGATATTATGGGTCACGATATATTTGCTCTCATATGGACATGTGATTGATTTGACAAAGCTGACCCTTGTATTTCTTGAGACATGGATGCTTCTGCATCTATCTTCGAAAGGGAATTCGATATCGTCATATAAACTGCATGGATTGTGTGTCAAAGTTTGCTTAACAAACGTCGTAAGAAGCGAGACGGCAGATATTATGGGTCACGATATATTTGCTCTCATATGTACATGTGATTGATTTGACAAAGCTGACCCTTGTATTGTTTGAGACTTGGATGCTTCTGCATCTATCTTCGAAAGGGAATTTGATATCGTCATATAAATTGCATGGATTGTGTGTCAAAATTTGCTTAACAAACGACGTGAGAACCGAGACTGCAGATATTATGGGTCACGATATATTTGCTCTCATATGGACATGTGATTGATTTGACAAAGCTGAACCTTGTATTTCTTGAGACTTGGATGCTTCTGCATCAATCTTCGAAAGGGAATTCGATATCGTCATATAAACTGCATGGATTGTGTGTCAAAGTTTGCTAAAACGTCGTAAGAAGCGAGACGGCAGATATAATGGGTCACGATATATTTGCTCTCATATGGACATGTGATTGATTTGACAAAGCTGACCCTTGTAATTCTTGAGACATGGATGCTTCTGCATCTATCTTCGAAAGGGAATTCGATATTGTCATATAAATTGCATGGATTGTGTGTCAAAGTCATATAAATTGCAGGGATTGTGTGTCAAAGTTTGCTTAGCAAACGACGTATGAAGCGAGACTGTATATATTATGGGTCACGATATATTTGCTCTCATATGAACATGTGATTGATTTGACAAAGCTGACCCTTGCCATTCTTGAGACATGGATGCTTCTGCATCTATCTTCGAGACGGAATTCGATATCGTCATATAAATTGCATGGATTGTATGTCAAGGTTTGCTTAACAAACGACGTAAGAAACGAGACTGTATATATTATGGGTCACGATATATTTGCTCTCATATGGACATGTGATTTATTTGACATAGCTGACCCATGTATTTCTTGAGACTTTGATGCTTCTGCATCTACCTTCGAAACGGAATTCGATATCGTCATATAAATTCCATTGATTGTGTGTCAAAGTATGCTTAACAAACGACGTAAGAAGCGAGACTGTATATATTATGGGTCACGATATATTTGCTCTCATATGGCATGTGATTGATTTGACAAAGCTGACCAATGTATTTCTTGAGACTTGGATGCTTCTGCATCTACCTTCAAAACGGAATTCGATATCGTCATATAAACTGCACGGATTGTGTGTCAAAGTTTGCTTAACAAACGACGGAAGAAACAAGACTGCAGATATTATGGGTCACATATATTTGCTTTCATATGGACATGTGAATGATTTGACAAAGCTGGGAATTCGATATCGTCATATAAATTGCATAGATTGTGTGTAAAAGTTTGCTTAACAAACGACGTAAGAAGCGAGACTGTATATATTATGGGTCACGATATATTTGCTCTCATATTGACATGTGATTGATTTGTCAAAGCTGACCCTTCTATTTCTTGAGACATGGATGCTTCTGCTTCTATCTTGGAAAGGGAATTCAATATCGTTCTGTAAATTGCATGGATTGTGTGTCAAAGTTTGCTTAACAAACGACGGAAGAAACAAGACTGCAGATATTATGGGTCACAATATATTTGCTTTCATATGGACATGTAAATGATTTGACAAGGCTGGGAATTCGATATCGTCATATAAATTGCATAGATAGTGTGTTAAAGTTTGCTTAACAAACGACGTAAGAAGCGAGACCGCAGATATTATGGGTCACGATATATTTGCTCTCATATGGACATGTGATTGATTTGACGAAGCTGACCCTTGCATTTCATGAGACTTGGATGCTTCTGCATCTATCTTCGAGACGGAATTCAATATCGTCATATAAATTGCATTGATTGTGTGTCAAAATTTTCTTAACAAACGACGTAAGTAGCGAGACCGCAGATATTATGGGTCACGATATATTTGCTCTCATATGGACATGTAATTGATTTGACGAAGCTGACCCTTGCACTTCATGAGACTTGGATGCTTCTGCATCTATCTTCGAGACCGAATTCGATTTCGTCATATAAATTGCATAGATTGTGTGTTAAAGTTTGCTTAACAAACGACGTAAGAAGCGAGACTGCAGATATTATGGGTCACGATATATTTGCTCTCATATGGACATGTGATTGATTTGACAAAGCTGACCCATGTATTTCTTGAGACATGGATGCTTCTGCATCTATCTTCGAAAGGGAATCTGATATCGTCATATAAATTGCATGGATTATGTGTCAAAGTTTGCTTAACAAACGACGTAAGAAACGAGACTGCAGATATTATGGGTCACGATATATTTGCTCTCATATGGACATGTGATTGATTTGACGAAGTTGACCCTTGAATTTCATGAGACTTTGATGCTTCTGCATCTATCTTCGAAACGGAATTCGATATCGTCATATAAATTGCATTGATTGTGTGTCAAAGTTTGCTTAACAAACGACGTAGGAAGCGAGACTGCAGATATTATGGGTCACGATATATTTGCTCTCATATGGACATGTGATTGATTTGACGAAGTTGACCCTTGCATTTCATGAGACTTAGATGCTTCTGCATCTATCTTCGAAACGGAATTCGACATCGTCATATAAATTGCATGGATTGTATGTCAAGGTTTGCTTAACAAACGACGTAAGAAACGAGACTGTATATATTATGGGTCACGATATATTTGCTCTCATATGGACATGTGATTGATTTGACAAAGCTGACCCATGTATTTCTTAAGACTTGGATGCTTCTGCATCTTCCTTCAAAACGGAATTCGATATCGTCATATAAATTGCATGGATTGTGTGTCAAAGTTTGCTTAACAAACGACGTGAGAACCGAGACTGCAGATATTATGGGTCACGATTTATTTGCTCTCATATGGACATGTGATTGATTTGACAAAGCTGAACCTTGTATTTCTTGAGACTTGGATGCTTCCGCATCTACCTTAAAAACGGAATTCGATATCGACATATAAATTGCAGGGATTGTGTGTCACAGTTTGCTTAGCAAACGACGTGAGAAGCGAGACTGGAGATATTATGGGGTCACGGTATATTTGCTCTCATATGGACATGTGATTGATTTGACAAAGCTGACCCTTGTAATTCTTGAGACATGGATGCTTCTGCATCTATCTTCGAAACGGAATTCGACATCGTCATATAAATTGCATGGATTGTATGTCAAGGTTTGCTTAACAAACGACGTAGGAAACGAGACTGTATATATTATGGGTCACGATATATTTGCTCTCATATGGACATGTGATTGATTTGACAAAGCTGACCCATGTATTTCTTAAGACTTGGATGCTCCTGCATCTACCTTCAAAACGGAATTCGATATCGTCATATAAATTGCATGGATTGTGTGTCAAGGTTTGCTTAACAAACGACGTGAGAACCGAGACTGCAGATATTATGGGTCACGATATATTTGCTCTCATATGGACATGTGATTGATTTGACAAAGCTGAACCTTGTATTTCTTGAGACTTGGATGCTTCTGCATCTACCTTCAAAACGGAATTCGATATCGACATATAAACTGCATGGATTGTGTGTCAAAGTTTGCTTAACAATCGTCGTAAGAAGCGAGACGGCAGATATAATGGGTCACGATATATTTGCTCTCATATGGACATGTGATTGATTTGACAAAGCTGACCCTTGTAATTCTTGAGACATGGATGCTTCTGCATTTATCTTCGAAAGGGAATTCGACATCGTCATATAAATTGCATTGATTGTGTGTCAAAGTTTGCTCAACAAACGACGTAGGAAGCGAGACTGCAGATATTATGGGTCACGATATATTTGCTCTCATATGGAAATGTGATTGATTTGACGAAGTTGACCCTTGCATTTCATGAGACTTAGATGCTTCTGCATCTATCTTCGAAACGGAATTCGACATCGTCATATAAATTGCATGGATTGTATGTCAAGGTTTGCTTAACAAACGACGTAAGAAACGAGACTGTATATATTATGGGTCACGATATATTTGCTCTCATATGGACATGTGATTGATTTGACAAAGCTGACCCATGTATTTCTTAATACTTGGATGCTTCTGCATCTTCCTTCAAAACGGAATTCGATATCGTCATATAAATTGCATGGATTGTGTGTCAAAGTTTGCTTAACAAACGACGTGAGAACCGAGACTGCAGATATTATGGGTCACGATATATTTGCTCTCATATGGACATGTGATTGGATGCTTCCGCATCTACCTTAAAAACGGAATTCGATATCGACATATAAATTGCAGGGATTGTGTGTCACAGTTTGCTTAGCAAACGACGTGAGAAGCGAGACTGGAGATATTATGGGGTCACGGTATATTTGCTCTCATATGGACATGTGATTGATTTGACAAAGCTGACCCTTGTAATTCTTGAGACATGGATGCTCCTTCCTCTATCTTCGAAACGGAATTCGACATCGTCATATAAATTGCATGGATCGTATGTCAAGGTTTGCTTAACAAACGACGTAGGAAACGAGACTGTATATATTATGGGTCACGATATATTTGCTCTCATATGGACATGTGATTGATTTGACAAAGCTGACCCATGTATTTCTTAAGACTTGGATGCTTCTGCATCTACCTTCAAAACGGAATTCGATATCGTCATATAAATTGCATGGATTGTGTGTCAAAGTTTGCTTAACAAACGAGGTGAGAACCGAGACTGAAGATATTATGGGTCACGATATATTTGCTCTCATATGGACATGTGATTGATTTGACAAAGCTGAACCTTGTATTTCTTGAGACTTGGATGCTTCTGCATCTACCTTCAAAACGGAATTCGATATCGACATATAAACTGCATGGATTGTGTGTCAAAGTTTGCTTAACAATCGTAGTAAGAAGCGAGACGGCAGATATAATGGGTCACGATATATTTGCTCTCATATGGACATGTGAATGATTTGACAAAGCTGGGAATTCGATATAGTCATATAAATTGCATAGATTGTGTATTAAAGTTTGCTTAACAAACGACGTAAGAAGCGAGACTGCAGATATTATGGGCCACGATATATTTGCTCTCATATGGACATGTGATTGATTTGACAAAGCTGACCCATGTATTTCTTGAGACATGGATGCTTCTGCATCCATCTTCGAAACGGAATTTGACATCGTCATATAAATTGCATGGATTGTGTGTCAAAGTTTGCATAAAAAACGACGTAAGAATCGAAACTGTATATATTATTGGTCACGATATATTTGCTCTCATATGGACATGTGATTGATTTGACAAAGATTTGAAAAGCAAAATACCGGAAATCGGGTGGTTCCGTTATATGGGAGCTATAGGAAAAAATGGACCCATATTGATTTTGGTTTCATATTTATGTATTGTCATCTAAATCTGAAAAGTGTGCAAAGTTTTACTTCGATTGGTCAACTGCAACCGCTTTAAAAATCAGTTACCAGATTTGAAAAGGGGGTTAAGTTAGACACCGTAAAAACACTGTAAGAATGGTCCAATATTGGTTTTGATTTCATATTCATGTATTGTCATCCAATTCTGAAATGTGTGCATATTTTAAGTTCGATTGGTCAACTGCAACTGTGTGAAAAATTAGTTACCAGATTTGAAAAGCAAATTAGATAAAACACTGTAAAACAGTGTAAAAATGGCCCAATATTGGTTTTGATTTCATATTCGTCTATTGTCTTCCAAATCTGAGAAGTGTGCAAAGTTTTAGTTCGATTGGTCAACTGCAACCGTGTTAAAAATGAGTAACCAGATTTGAACTAAACACACACCAAAGCAAGTTAAATAAAACACTGTAAAAACTGAAATAATTCTACACTTTTATTTCGGATGCCTCTTGCATTCCAACTAATGATATTCAATCCATAACTCATTATGATAAAAATTTACATGCAAGGTTAGTAATTACCTCAAATTGATCAAGCTTACTTTAACAATTTCTGAGATTATTAATTAACTCTAATGTTAAATTTTGTAATTCTTTTACAGAAAATAGATCTCCAGAATCTGGTGACTGACTGTTGTTCGCCATAGAAGCACTGTTGTTATTGTTGGAATTCCTCGGTAAACTCCAGTTAGCAGAAGCAGGTGTCCCTTGTATTAAACGATTGGGAAAGTTGTTGTTGTAAGAAAGTCTAGAATTGTACATATTCTGTTGTTTATTGACTGTTGTTGGTTTTCTTAGTTGCTTAATTTTCAAGTATTGGGCTTTGCTTGGACAGTTGTCGTCTGTTGACTTGTGGGGACCCATGCAGTTTGCACATTTTACTTCATTTATTTTTGCAGTCGACTGTTTTATGACCGCCAGCACAATTAGAACAGAATGTCTTTACTTTGCATCGACTTGAGCCGTGACCATACATTTGGCAATTGTGACATTGGGTAATGCGTGTTTTATTTGTTGTTTGAAAGTCCCAAGTGACTTTAACAAAATCGATTTCGGAATGGTTTTGTCGCAATTCCTTCATTCTTATTGTCTTACGTTGAAAATATACAACAAAAATAACTAATGTGCCATATTTTGTTTTTTTGTGAACAATTTTGACGTCAGTGCATTTAAGACCTTGGGCGATCAACTTGTTTTTTAAAATCATTGGATCTTGAGTATCCAAACCAAACAGAAGAGCCTTATAAGGTTTTTCATCCTTGGTGGCATGAGTAAAGTACTCGTATTTATTATCTAGAGCCTTAGTCATAGACTCATAATCATCTTTGGAATGGCAATAGAATTTTAAACCTATTGATATTTTTCGAACAGAGTACTTTTTGATATTGTTCAAATCACAAATTTCTCGAATTTCTTCTATTTTACATTTGAGAATTGTTATTGGTGGAATAAACAATTTTGGTTCAGTTCTTGGTTGAACTTCTTCAACATCTTCATCATCGATTGTTTGCAGAGGTGCAAAGTAGTTGTTGTTGTCTGCACTTTGTGCAGTTGAATTGTTTTTGGGGTTTTCCCTCGCATGTTTAAAAGATGTGCGTTCACATCATCGCTTACATACGCTCTTTTAATGTTGATAGTCACTTAAGCACTTTTGTTGTAAGTTTTATTATTTTTTATGGTTTTATGACTGTTATGACAAAGTATTCAAAGAAAGACGGTACAAGGATCGAAACACATCCGACTACAGTGAGAGTTGATCGCAGACTAATATCGTCATATAAATTGCATGGATTCTGTGTCAAAGTTTGCTTAACAAACGACGTAAGAAACGAGACTGTATATATTATGGGTCACGATATGTTTGCTTTCATATGGACATGTGATTAATTTGACAAAACTGACCCTTGTATTGTTTGAGACCTGGATGCTTCTGCATCTATCTTCGAAAGGGAATTTGATATCGTCATATAAATTGCATGGATTGTGTGTCAAAGTTTGCTTAACAAACGACGTAAGAAACGAGACTGGAGATATCATGGGTCACGATATATTTGCTCTCATATGGACATGTGAATGATTTGACAAAGCTGGGAATTCGATATAGTCATATAAATTGCATAGATTGTGTGTTAAAGTTTGCTTAACAAACGACGTAAGAAGCGAGACTGCAGATATTATGGGCCACGATATATTTGCTCTCATATGGACATGTGATTGATTTGACAAAGCTGACCCATGTATTTCTTAAGACTTGGATGCTTCTGCATCTACCTTCAAAACGGAATTCGATATCGTCATATAAATTGCATGGATTGTGTGTCAAAGTTTGCTTAACAAACGACGTGAGAACCGAGACTGCAGATATTATGGGTCACGATATATTTGCTCTCATATGGACATGTGATTGATTTGACAAAGCTGAACCTTGTATTTCTTGAGACTTGGATGCTTCTGCATCTACCTTCAAAACGGAATTCGATATCGACATATAAACTGCATGGATTGTGTGTCAAAGTTTGCTTAACAATCGTCGTAAGAAGCGAGACGGCAGATATAATGGGTCACGATATATTTGCTCTCATATGGACATGTGAATGATTTGACAAAGCTGGGAATTCGATATAGTCATATAAATTGCATAGATTGTGTGTTAAAGTTTGCTTAACAAACGACGTAAGAAGCGAGACTGCAGATATTATGGGCCACGATATATTTGCTCTCATATGGACATGTGATTGATTTGACAAAGCTGACCCATGTATTTCTTGAGACATGGATGCTTCTGCATCCATCTTCGAAACGGAATTTGACATCGTCATATAAATTGCATGGATTGTGTGTCAAAGTTTGCATAAAAAACGACGTAAGAATCGAAACTGTATATATTATTGGTCACGATATATTTGCTCTCATATGGACATGTGATTGATTTGACAAAGATTTGAAAAGCAAAATACGGGAAATCGGGTGGTTCCGTTATATGGGAGCTATAGGAAAAAATGGACCCATATTGATTTTGGTTTCATATTTACGTATTGTCATCTAAATCTGAAAAGTGTGCAAAGTTTTACTTCGATTGGTCAACTGCAACCGCTTTAAAAATCAGTTACCAGATTTGAAAAGGGGGTTAAGTTAGACACCGTAAAAACACTGTAAGAATGGTCCAATATTGGTTTTGATTTCATATTCATGTATTGTCATCCAATTCTGAAATGTGTGCATATTTTAAGTTCGATTGGTCAACTGCAACTGTGTGAAAAATTAGTTACCAGATTTGAAAAGCAAATTAGATAAAACACTGTAAAACAGTGTAAAAATGGCCCAATATTGGTTTTGATTTCATATTCGTCTATTGTCTTCCAAATCTGAGAAGTGTGCAAAGTTTTAGTTCGATTGGTCAACTGCAACCGTGTTAAAAATGAGTAACCAGATTTGAACTAAACACACACCAAGGCAAGTTAAATAAAACACTGTAAAAACTGAAATAATTCTACACTTTTATTTCGGATGCCTCTTGCATTCCAACTAATGATATTCAATCCATAACTCATTATGATAAAAATTTACATGCAAGGTTAGTAATTACCTCAAATTGATCAAGCTTACTTTAACAATTTCTGAGATTATTAATTAACTCTAATGTTAAATTTTGTAATTCTTTTACAGAAAATAGATCTCCAGAATCTGGTGACTGACTGTTGTTCGCCATAGAAGCACTGTTGTTATTGTTGGAATTCCTCGGTAAACTCCAGTTAGCAGAAGCAGGTGTCCCTTGTATTAAACGATTGGGAAAGTTGTTGTTGTAAGAAAGTCTAGAATTGTACATATTCTGTTGTTTATTGATTGTTGTTGGTTTTCTTAGTTGCTTAATTTTCAAGTATTGGGCTTTGCTTAGACAGTTGTCGTCTGTTGACTTGTGGGAACCCATGCAGTTTGCACATTTTACTTCATTTATTTTGCAGTCGACTGTTTTATGACCGCCAGCACAATTAGAACAGAATGTCTTTACTTTGCATCGACTTGAGCCGTGACCATACATTTGGCAATTGTGACATTGGGTAATGCGTGTTTTATTTGTTGTTTGAAAGTCCCAAGTGACTTTAACAAAATCGATTTCGGAATGGTTTTGTCGCAATTCCTTCATTCTTATTGTCTTACGTTGAAAATATACAACAAAAATAACTAATGTGCCATATTTTGTTTTTTTTGTGAAAAATTTTGACGTCAGTGCATTTAAGACCTTGGGCGATCAATTTGTTTTTTAAAATCATTGGATCTTGAGTATCCAAACCAAACAGAAGAGCCTTATAAGGTTTTTCATCCTTGGTGGCATGAGTAAAGTACTCGTATTTATTATCTAGAGCCTTAGTCATAGACTCATAATCATCTTTGGAATGGCAATAGAATTTTAAACCTATTGATATTTTTCGAACAGAGTACTTTTTGATATTGTTCAAATCACAAATTTCTCGAATTTCTTCTATTTTACATTTGAGAATTGCTATTGGTGGAATAAACAAATTTTTGGTTCAGTACTTGGTTGAACTTCTTCAACATCTTCATCATCGATTGTTTGCAGAGGTGCAAAGTAGTTGTTGTTGTCTGCACTTTGTGCAGTTGAATTGTTTTTGGGTTTTTCCCTCGCATGTTTAAAAGATGTGCGTTCACATCATCGCTTACATACGCTCTTTTAATGTTGATAGTCACTTAAGCACTTTTGTTGTAAGTTTTATTATTTTTTATGGTTTTATGACTGTTATGACAAAGTATTCAAAGAAAGACGGTACAAGGATCGAAACACATCCGACTACGGTGAGAGTTGATCGCAGACTGATATCGTCATATAAATTGCATGGATTCTGTGTCAAAGTTTGCTTAACAAACGACGTAAGAAACGAGACTGTATATATTATGGGTCACGATATGTTTGCTTTCATATGGACATGTGATTAATTTGACAAAACTGACCCTTGTATTGTTTGAGACCTGGATGCTTCTGCATCTATCTTCGAAAGGGAATTTGATATCGTCATATAAATTGCATGGATTGTGTGTCAAAGTTTGCTTAACAAACGACGTAAGAAACGAGACTGGAGATATCATGGGTCACGATATATTTGCTCTCATATGGACATGCGAATGATTTGACAAAGCTTGGAATTCGATATAGTCATATAAATTGCATAGATTGTGTGTTAAAGTTTGCTTAACAAACGACGTAAGAAGCGAGACTGCAGATATTATGAGCCACGATATATTTGCTCTCATATGGACATGTGATTGATTTGATAAAGCTGACCCATGTATTTCTCGAGACATGGATGCTTCTGCATCTATCTTCGAAACGGAATTTGACATCGTCATATAATTTGCATGTATTGTGTGTAAAAGTTTGCATAACAAACGAAGTAAGAATCGAAACTGTATATATTATTGGTCACGATATATTTGCTCTCATATGGACATGTGACTGATTTGACAAAGCTGACCTTTGTATTTCTTGAGACATGGATGCTTTTGCATCTATCTTCGAAGGGGAATTCGATATCGTCATGTAAATTGCATGGATTGTGTGTCAAAGTTTGCTTAACAAACGACGTAAGAAACGAGACTGCAGATATTATGGGTCACGATATATTTGCTCTCATATGGACATGTGATTGATTTGACAAAGCTGACCCATGTATTTCTCGAGACATGGATGCTTCTGCATCTATCTTCGAAACGGAATTTGACATCGTCATATAAATTGCATGTATTGTGTGTCAAAGTTTGCATAACAAACGAAGTAAGAATCGAAACTGTATATATTATTGGTCACGATATATTTGCTCTCATATGGACATGTGACTGATTTGACAAAGCTGACCTTTGTATTTCTTGAGACATGGATGCTTTTGCATCTATCTTCGAAGGGGAATTCGATATCGTCATGTAAATTGCATGGATTGTGTGTCAAAGTTTGCTTAACAAACGACGTAAGAAACGAGACTGCAGATATTATGGGTCACGATATATTTGCTCTTATATGGACATGTGATTGATTTGACAAAGCTGACCCTTGTATTTCTTGAGACATGGATGCTTCTGCATCTATCTTCGAGACGGAATTCGATATCGTCATATAAATTGCATGGATTGTGTGTCAAAGTTTGCTTAGCAAACGACGTAAGAAACAAGACTGCAGATATTATGGGTCACGATATATTTGCTCTCATATGGACATGTGATTGATTTGACAAAGCAGACCCTTGTATTTCTTGAGACATGGATGCTTCTGCATCTATCTTCGAGACGTAATTCGATATCGTCATATAAACTGCATGGATTGTGTGTCAAAGTTTGCTTAACAAACGATGTAAGAAACGAGACTGCAGATGTTATGGGTCACGATATATTTGCTCTCATATGGACATGTGATTGATTTGATAAAGCTGACCCTTGTATTTCTTGAGACTTGGATGCTTCAGCATCTATCTTTGAGACGGAATTCGATATTGCCATATAAATTGCATTGATTGTGTGTCTAAGTTTGCTTAACAAACGTCGTAAGAAGCGAGACTGCAGATATTATGGGTCACGATATATTTGCTCTCATATGGACTTGTGATTGATTTGACGAAGTTGACCCTTGTATTTCATGAGACTTGGATGCTTCTGCATCTATCTTCGAGACGGTATTCGATATCGTCATATAAATTGCATGGATTTTGTTTCAAAGTTTGCTTAACAAACGACGTAAGAAGCGAGACTGCAGATATTATGGGTCACGATATATTTGCTCTCATATGTACATGTGATTGATTTGACAAAGCTGACCCTTGTATTTCTTGAGACATGGATGCTTCTGCATCTATTTTCGAGACGGAATTCGATATCGTCATATAAATTGCATGGATTTTGTTTCAAAGTTTGCTTAACAAACGACGTAAGAAGCGAGACTGCAGATATTATGGGTCACGATATATTTGCTCTCATATGGACTTGTGAATGATTTGACAAAGCTGACCTTTGTATTTCTTGAGACATGGATGCTTCTGCATCTTTCTTCGAGACGGAATTCGATATCGTCATATAAATTGCATGGATTGTGTGTGAAAGTTTGCTTAACTAACGGGGTAAGAAACGAGGCTGCAGATATTATGGGTCACGATATATTTGCTCCCATATGGACATGTGATTGATTTGACAAAGCTGACCCATGTATTTCTTAAGACTTGGATGCTTCTGCATCCATCTTCGAGACGGAATTCGATATCGTCATTTAAATTGCATTGATTGTGTGTCAAAGTATGCTTAACAAATGACGTAAGAAGCAAGACTGCAGAAATTATGGATCACTATATATTTGCTCCATATGGACATGTGAATGGTTTGACAAAGCTGGGAATTCGATATCGTCATATAAATTGCATAGATTGTGTGTCAAAGTTTGCTTAACAAACGACGTAAGAAGCGAGACTGCAGATATTATAGGTCACAACATATTTGCTCTCATATGGACATGTGATTGATTTGACAAAGCTGACCCTTGTAATTCTTGAGACATGGATGCTTCTGCATCTATCTTCGAAAGGGAATTCAATATCGTCATATAAATTGCATGGATTGTGTGTCAAAGTATGCTTAACAAACGACGTAAGAAACGAGACTGTATATATTATGGGTTACGATATATTTGCTCTCATATGGACATGTGATTGATTTGACGAAGCTGACCCTTTTATTTCTTGAGACATGGATGTTTCTGCATCTATCTTCAAAAGGGAATTCGATATCGTCATAAAAATTGCATGGATTGTGTGTCAAAGTTTGCTTAACAATCGACGTAAGAAGCAAGACCGCAGATATTATGGGTCACGATATATTTGCTTTCATATGGACATGTGAATGGTTTGACAAAGCTGGGAATTCGATATCGTCATATAAATTGCATGGATTGTGTGTCAAAGTATGCTTAATAAACGACGTAAGAAGCGAGACTGTATATATTATTTTTCACGATATATTTTCTTTGCATCTACCTTCGAAACGGAATTCGATATCGTCATAAAAATTGCATGGATTGTGTGTCAAAGTTTGCTTAACAATCGACATAAGAAGCGAGACCGCAGATATTATGGGTCACGATATATTTGCTTCCATATGGACATGTGAATGATTTGACAAAGCTGGGAATTCGATATGGTCGTATAAATTGCATAGATTGTGTGTTAAAGTTTGCTTAACAAACGACGTAAGAAACGAGACTGGAGATATTATGGGTCACGATATATTTGCTCTCATATGGACATGTGATTGATTTGACAAAGCTGACCCTTGTATTTCTTGAGACATGGATGTTTCTGCATCTATCTTCAAAAGGGAATTCGATATCGTCATAAAAATTGCATGGATTGTGTGTCAAAGTTTGCTTAACAATCGACGTAAGAAGCAAGACCGCAGATATTATGGGTCACGATATATTTGCTTTCATATGGACATGTGAATGATTTGACAAAGCTGGGAATTCGATATCGTCATATAAATTCCATAGATTGTGTGTTAAAGTTTGCTTAACAAACGACGTAAGAAACGAGACTGGAGATATTATGGGTCACGATATATTTGCTCTCATATGGACATGTGATTGATTTGACAAAGCTGAGCCTTGTATTTCTTGAGAATTGGATGCTTCTGAATCTGACTTCGAAACGGAATTCGATGTCGTCATATAAATTGCATGGATTGTGTGTCAAAGTTTGCTTAACAAACGACGTAAGAAGCGAGACTGTATATATTATGGGTCACGATATATTTGCTCTCATATTGACATGTGATTGATTTGACGAAGCTGACCTTTGTATTTCATGAGACTTGGATGCTTCTGTCTCTATCTTCGAGACGGAATTCGATATCGTCATATAAATTGCATAGATTGTGTGTCAAAGTTTGCTTAACAAACGATGTAGGAAGCGAGACTGCAGATATTATGGGTCACGACATATTTGCTCTCATATGGACATGTGATTGATTTGACAAAGCTAACCCTTGTATTTCTTGAGACATGGATGCTTCTACATCTATCTTCGAAAGGGAATTCGATATCGTCATACTAATTGCATGGATTGTGTGTCAAAGTTTGCTTAACATACGACGTAAGAAGCGAGACTGCAGATATTATGGGTCACGATATATTTGCTCTCATATGGATATGTGATTGATTTGACAAAGCTGACCCTTGTATTTCTTGAGACATGGATGCTTCTGCATCTATCTTCGAAAGAGAAATCGATATCGTCATAAAAATTGCATTGATTGTGTGTCAAAGTATGCTTAACAAATGAAGTAAGAAGCGAGACTGTATATATTATGTGTCACGATATATTTGCTCTCATATGGACATGTGATTGATTTGACGAAGTTGACCCTTGCATTTCTTGAGACATGGATGCTTCTGCATCTATCTTCGAAAGGGAATTCAATATCGTCATATAAAGGGAATTCAATATCGTCATATAAATTGCATAGATTGTGTGTTAAAGTTTGCTTAACAAACGACGTAAGAAACGAGACTGGAGATATTATGGGTCACGATATATTTGCTCTCATATGGACATGTGATTGATTTGACAAAGCTGACCCTTGTATTTCTTGAGACATGGATGTTTCTGCATCTATCTTCAAAAGGGAATTCGATATCGTCATAAAAATTGTATGGATTGTGTGTCAAAGTTTGCTTAACAATCGACGTAAGAAGCAAGACCGCAGATATTATGGGTCACGATATATTTGCTTTCATATGGACATGTGAATGATTTGACAAAGCTGGGAATTCGATATCGTCATATAAATTCCATAGATTGTGTGTTAAAGTTTGCTTAACAAACGACGTAAGAAACGAGACTGGAGATATTATGGGTCACGATATATTTGCTCTCATATGGACATGTGATTGATTTGACAAAGCTGACCCTTGTATTTCTTGAGAATTGGATGCTTCTGCATCTGACTTCGAAACGGAATTCGATGTCGTCATATAAATTGCATGGATTGTGTGTCAAAGTTTGCTTAACAAACGACGTAAGAAGCGAGACTGTATATATTATGGGTCACGATATATTTGCTCTCATATTGACATGTGATTGATTTGACGAAGCTGACCTTTGTATTTCATGAGACTTGGATGCTTCTGCATCTATCTTCGAGACGGAATTCGATATCGTCATATAAATTGCATAGATTGTGTGTCAAAGTTTGCTTAACAAACGACGTGAGAAACGATGCTGCAGATATTATGGGTCACGATATATTAGCTCTCGTATGGGCATGTGATTGATTTGACAAAACTGACCCATGTATTTCTTGAGACTTGGATGCTTCTACATCTATCTTCGAAAGGGAATTCGATATCGTCATATTAATTGCATGGATTGTGTGTCAAAGTTTGCTTAACATACGACGTAAGAAGCGAGACTGCAGATATTATGGGTCACGATATATTTGCTCTCATATGGACATGTGATTGATTTGACAAAGCTGACCCTTGTATTTCTTGAGACATGGATGCTTCTGCATCTATCTTCGAAAGAGAAATCGATATCGTCATAAAAATTGCATTGATTGTGTGTCAAAGTATGCTTAACAAATGAAGTAAGAAGCGAGACTGTATATATTATGGGTCACGATATATTTGCTCTCATATGGACATGTGATTGATTTGACGAAGTTGACCCTTGCATTTCTTGAGACATGGATGCTTCTGCATCTATCTTCGAAAGGGAATTCAATATCGTCATATAAAGGGAATTCAATATCGTCATATCGTCATATAAATTTTATGGATTGTGTGTCAACGTTTGCTTAATAAACGACGTAAGAAGTGAGACTGCAAATATTATGGGTCACGATATATTTGCTCTCATATGGACATGTGATTGATTTGACAAAGCTGACCCTTGTATTTATTGAGACATGGATGCTTCTACATCTATCTTCGAAAGGGAATTCGATGTCGTCATATTAATTGCATGGATTGTGTGTCAAAGTTTGCTTAACTTACGACGTAAGAAGGGAGACTGGAGATATTATGGGTCACGATATATTTGCTCTCATATGGACATGTGATTGATTTGACAAAGCTGACCCTTGTATTTCTTGAGACATGGATGCTTCTGCATCTATCTTCGAGACGGAATTCGATATCGTCATATAAATTGCATGGATTGTGTGTCAAAGTTTGCTTAACAAACGACGTGAGAAACGATGCTGCAGATATTATGGGTCACGATATATTTGCTCTCGTATGGGCATGTGATTGATTTGACAAAACTGACCCATGTATTTCTTGAGACTTGGATGCTTCTGCATCACCCTCAAAACGGAATTCGATATCGTCATATAAATTGCATAGATTGTGTGTCAAAGTTTGCTTAACAAACGACGTAAGAAGCGAGACGGCAGATATTATGGGTCACGATATATTTGCTCTCATATGGACATGTGATTGATTTGACAAAGCTGACCCTTGTATTTCCTGAGACTTGGATGCTTCTGCATCTACCTTCAAAACTAAATTCGATATGGTCATATAAATTGCATTGATTGTGTGCCAAAGTTTGCTTAACAAACGACGTGAGAACCGAGACTGCAGATATTATGGGTCACGATATATTTGCTCTCATATGGACATGTGATTGATTTGACGAAGCTGACCCTTGTATTTCTTGAGACATGGATGCTTCTGCATCTATCTTCGAGACGGAATTCGATATCGTCATATAAATTGTAGGGATTGTGTGTCAAAGTTTGCCTAACAAACGACGTAAGAAGCGAGTCTGGAGATATTATGGGTCAGGATATATTTGCTCTCATATGGACATGTGATTGATTTGACAAAGCTGACCCTTGTAATTCTTGAGACATGGATGCTTCTGCATCTATCTTCGAAAGGGAATTCGATATCGTCATATAAATTGCATTGATTGTGTGTCAAAGTATGCTTAACAAACGACGTAAGAAGCGAGACTGCAGATATTATGGGTCACGATATATTCGCTCTCATATGGACATGTGATTGATTTGACGAAGTTGACCCTTGCATTTCATGACACTTGGATGCTTCTGCATCTATCTTCGAAACGGAATTCGATATCGTCATATAAATTTCATTGAGTGTGTGTCAAAGTTTGCTTAGCAAACGACGTGAGAACCGAAACTGCAGATATTATGGGTCACGATATATTTGCTCTCATATGGACATGTGATTGATTTGACAAAGCTGACCCTTGTATTTCTTGAGACATGGATGCTTCTGCATCTATCTTCGAGACGGAATGCGATATCGTCATATAAAATGCATGGATTGTGTGTCAAAGTTTGCGTAACAAACGACGTAAGAAGCGAGACTGCAGATATTATGGGTCACGGTATATTTGCTCTCATATGGACATGTGATTGATTTGACAAAGCTGACCCTTGTATTTCTTGAGACATGGATGCTTCTGCATCTATCTTCGAGACTGAATTCGATATCGTCATATATATTGCATGGATTGTGTGTCAAAGTTTGCTTAGCAAACGACGTAAGAAACGAGACTGCAGATATTATGGGTCACGATATATTTGCTCTCATATGGACATGTGATTGATTTGACGAAGTTGACCCTTGTATTTCATGAGACTTGAATGCTTCTGCATCTATCTTCGAAAGGGAATTTGATATCTTCATATAAAATGGATGGACTGTGTGTCAAAGTTAGCTTAACAAATTGTGTGTCCAAGTTTGCTTAGCAAACGACTTAAGAAACGAGACTGCAGATATTATGGGTCACGATATATTTGCTCTCATATGGACATGTGATTGATTTGACGAAGTTGACCCTTGTATTTCACGAGACTTGGATGCTTATGCATCTATCTTCGAAAGGGAATTCAATATCGTCATATAAATTGCATGGATTGTGTGTCAAAGTTTGCTTAACAAATGACGTAAGAAACGAGACTGCAGATATTATGGGTCACGATATATTTGCTCTCATATGGATTGATTTGACGATGTTGACCCTTGTATTTCATGAGACTTGGATGATTCTGCATCTATCTTCGAGACGGAATTCGATATCGTTAAATAAATTGCATTGATTGTGTGTCAAAGTTAGCTTAACAAATTGTGTGTCCAAGTTTGCTTAGCAAACGACTTAAGAAGCAAGACTGCAGATATTATGGGTCACGATATATTTGATCTCATATGGACATGTGATTGATTTGACGAAGTTGACCCTTGCATTTCATGAGACTTGGATGCTTCTGCATCTATCTTCGAAACGGAATTCTATATCGTCTTATAAATTGCACGGATTGTGTGTCAAAGTTTGCTTAACAAACAAAGTAAAAAGCGAGACTGCAGATATTATGGGTCACGATATATTTGCTTTCATATGCGCTTGTGATTGATTTGACAAAGCTGACCCTTGTATTTCTTGAGACATGGATGCTTCTGCATCTATCTTCGAGACGGAATTCTATATCGTCATATAAATTGCAGGGATTGTGTGTCAAAGTTTGCTTAACAAACGACGTAAGAAGCGAGACGGCAGATGTTATAGGTCACGATATATTTGCTCTCATATGGACATGTGATTGATTTGAAAAAGCTGACCTTGTATTTCATGAGACTTGGATTCTTCTGCATCTATCTACGTAACGGAATTCGATATCGTCATATAAATTGCATGGATTGTGTGTCAACGTTTGCTTAAAAAACGACGTAAGAAAAGAGACTGTATATATTATGGGTCACGATATATTTGCTCTCATATGGACATGTGATTGATTTGACAAAGCTGACCCATGTATTTCTTAAGACTTGGATGCTTCTGCATCTACCTTCAAAACGGAATTCGATATCGTCATATAAATTGCATGGATTGTGTGTCAACGTTTGCTTAACAAACGACGTAAGAAGCGAGACTGCAGATATTATGGGTCACGATATATTTGCTCGCATATGGACATGTGATTGATTTGACAAAGCTGACCATTGTATTTCTTGAGACATGGATGCTTCTGCATCTATCTTCGAGACGGAATTCTATATCGTCATATAAAATGCATGGATTGTGTGTCAAAGTTTGCTTAACAAACGTCGTGAGAAGCGAGGCTGCAGATATTATGGGTCACGATATATTTGCTCTCATATGGACATGTGATTGATTTGACAAAGCTGACCCATGTATTTCTTGAGATATGGATGCTTCTGCATCTGTCTTCGAGACGGAATTCAATATCGTCATATAAAATGCACGGATTGTGTGTCAAAGTTTGCTTAACAAACGACGTAAGAAGCGAGACTGCAGATATTATGGGTCACGATATATTTGCTCTCATATGGACATGTGATTGATTTGACAAAGCTGACCCTTGTATTTCTTGAGACATGGATGCTTCTGCATCTACCTTCAAAACGGAATTCGATATCGTCATATAAATTCAATGGATTGTGTGTCAAAGTTTGCTTAACAAACGTCGTAAGAAGCGAGACTGCAGATATTATGGGTCACGATATATTTCCTCTCATATGGGCTTGTGATTGATTTGACAAAGCTGACCCTTGTATTTCTTGAGACTTGGATGCTTCTGCATCTATCTTCGAGACGGAATTCTATATCGTCATATTAATTGCAGGGATTGTGTGTCAAAGTTTGCTTAACAAACGACGTAAGAAGCGAGACGGCAGATATTATGGGTCACGATATATTTGCTCTCATATGGACATGTGATTGATTTGACAAAGCTGACCCTTGTATTTCTTGAGACATGGATGCTTCTGCATCTATCTTCGAGACGGAATTCTATATCGTCATATAATTCACTGCTGACGGTTGAATAGTTCTGACGTGTTATAATGGATCCCCCTCTTAATACTCTTTGCGCAAAGTGCTTTAAACCTTTAAATGGAAAGTTTATTAGATGTCATGTTTGTAAAGCTAAATTCCATTGCTTTTGTGCGGGTGTCGATGTGAATATTGGCGATATTTTTATTAATAACAAAAACATTGTTTTTAATTGCAATGAATGTTTATGCATTACCGCTGACTTAATTGCTGGCATCTCTTCATTAAAAACTGAAGTAAGAGAACTTAAACAGTTTATCGACTCTTCAGTGAGTGCAGAAATTCGAGAATTGAAGCAAGTGCTAAAGAATAATAAACAGATTGAGAAAAGTCATCCACCGCAACTGAAATCTAACAATAACAATGCTACAGTTTGTAGCCATGAAGTTATTGGTATGGTACAAAGTGCAAAAATACCTGCTGCTGTCGAACATTCATCTATGCAAAACAGTAAACAACGCGTTGTGTCTTATGCTTCTTCCTTGTCATCGTTAAATACATTAGATGCTAATGTTGATGTTGATAATGTGGATATGTCTGAAACGAACCAGCAAACTACTTCAAACTGGTTGCATGCTAATGGTCGTAGGAAAAAGAGGCGTAACGTTATATTTGGAGAAAATAGTGAATGTACGGAATTAGCAGTGGTAATTCCTAAAAAGTGGGTTCACTTATCTTCATTCAAGCCGTCTGTTACAAGTGAACAAATTATTAATTTCATTGAAAAAAATGCCAATGTTGATAAATCGAACATGGAGTGTTATATGTTGGTCAAAAAAGACGTTGACATCAATAGCTTAAAAAAGGTCAACTTCAAGCTTGGTATTACGTCGACATTTTATGACGCCATAACTAATCCCAAGTTATGGCCTGCTGAAATTAAAGTCCGTCCCTTTGTAAATTTTCAAAGGAAGGCAGTGCAACAAATGACGCACTGATAAACGAGGTGCATGGCTTAAAAATATATTACCATAATTTGTCTGGAATGCTTACCAAATCTAATGCTATCTTCGATTTTTCAAATAAAGCTGACTTTGCCATTACTGAGACTTGGTTGAACGAGGATTTTTTCGATGCTGAGTTCTTCAATCTAAATCTATATTCTGTCTATCGCAAAGATAGACATATTATAAGAACTGGCTGTTCTAGAGGCGGGCGTACTAATTGCAGTTAAATCTAAATATAAATCATCGTTAGTTTGCCTGAATGATGACGATGGACTTTTGGATCAAATAGCGGTATGCATACGTGGTCTAAACTTTAGTATTTTGCTTTGTTTGTCATATATTCCCCCTGGAAGCAGTGAATCTACTTATGCTAAACATGTTGATAATGTTGTTGCTTTGGAAGGTAATGTTGGGTCAAATGATTGTGTTTGTGTTTTGGGAGATTTTAATCTTCCGAATATTTGCTGGTCTAAATTTGATAAAGATTTTTTTCTAACTCCTACAAATGTCAATAAATGCCATGAAATCAATTATATTGATACCTTATTAAGTTTGAATCTTTTTCAAATTAATAAACTATGTAATCAATTACGCCGGTTCCTAGATTTAATTTTTATTTCTAATGAATTAAAATTTAACGTTTTGTGAATGTTTGACGCCAATTTCCCCTCCCAACGCTCATCATATACCAACTATTATAGAAATAGATTGTTTTAATTTTTTAAAGTTTTCACCGCCAGAATGTTCAGATCTAAATTATAATTTATGTAATTTCAATGTGCTGAATTCAATTCTAGGTTCCATTGATTGGGTTACTGCGTTCAATAAGAAATCAACTTCCGATTGTTATGATATTTTTATAGAAAAAGTAACAGGTATTCTTAAAGATAATATCCCTGTTAAAAAAACTAAGCCTTACAAGTTGCCGTGGTACACGAAAGGACTTAAAAACTTAAAAATCTTAGAAAAAAGTTCCATAAACGTTTTATGTTGTTTAATGATCCTGAGGATGAAGTCAAATATAAACATTATTTAAGGGAATTTAATTTTTTAAATAAATTCCTATACAAGCAATACATCATAACTAAAGAAAATGAAATTAAAGTCAATCCTAAATCGTTTTGGTCTTTCGTCAAATCTAAAAAGAAGTCATCTGCTATTCCATCTACGGTCATGTATAATGGTTGCACTTCACAATCTGGTTTTGATATTGTCAACATATTTGCAAATTTCTTTAAATCTAATTTCGATCCTCCAGTATGTAATAACTGGACTAATTCCAACTATGTATCTATGATTAACGTAGGTAGCATATCAGTCTTAAATGAGGATGTTTTGGATGGTATTTCAAAGATTAAAAATAGCTTTAAAACTGATGCTGATGGGCTCTGCGTGCATTTTCTTAAGAACTCTTCTAGTTGTATAGCTCCTATATTAACTTTTATCTTTAATCGCTCCATTAAAGAAGGCATTTTCATTGATAGATGGAAAATTGCATCGATTACGCCAATATTTAAAAGTGGTAAGAGGGATGATGTAACTTGTTACAGACCTATTGCAAAATTATCTTGTGTCTCAAAACTATTTGAGCACGTTATCCATAAAAAATTGTTTTTCCTATGTAAGTCTTTTATCTCACCACACCAGCATGGTTTTTTTCCTGGAAGATCCACAACATCTAATTTGATTATTTTCACTGAATTCTGTTTATCAGCCTTTGAACGTCGTTTTCAAGTTGAAGCCATATATACAGATCTTGCTAAAGCTTTTGATAAAGTATCACATCATATTTTGCTTGCTAAGTTACAGCAAATCGGATTCCATTCTAACTTTCTGCGATGGATCTCTTCTTATTTGCACAACAGATGGTGTTCAGTTAAGGTTGAGAATTTCGTTTCTACTCCTTACATTCAAACATCGGGGGTGCCCCAGGGTAGCGTGTTAGGCCCGTTACTCTTTAACTTATTTATTAACGACATTTCGTCCTGCTTTAAAAAATCTAATTTTCTTCTTTACACCGATGACCTAAAAATATTTCATAAAGTGGAGTCTTTTGCTGACATCTTAGATTTGCAGAATGATCTAGACAATGTTCTAAATTGGTGTTTGGAAAATAAACTAATTTTAAATCTATCGAAATGCTTTCACTTATCGTTTTATAGATTAATAAATCCCATCCAATCTTCATTTAAAATTGGAAGCTGTGCACTGAACAAATTGACATCAACTCGTGACCTTGGAGTAGTTTTTGACTGCTTGTTATCTTTTGTTCCACATATTGAGCACATAGTTTCTGAAGCATACAAAGCCCTTGCATTCATAAAAAGAAATTGCCATGAATTTTCTGATCCCTGCACTATTAAGTTGTTGTATACAAGTTTTGTTAGATCAAAGTTAGAATATGCTTCCATCGTCTGGGATCCTTGTCATATTTCGCATGTAGCACGTATTGAGCGCATTCAAAACCTTTTTACTAAGTTTGCTCTTAAATCACTCTTCCCCCTAAACCTCCCAACATATCGATCCAGATGTTTGTTATTGGGTTTACAGAGCCTAGATTGTCGAAGAAAATGTCAATCTGCCACATTTATTTATGATTAATTTAATAATCATGTTGATTCGCCAGAACTGTTGGCCTTAATTCCATTTTCTGTGCCGCCAAGAAGTTTAAGTTATATCGAGTTGTTCAACATTTCGTTGCATCGTACCAATTATGCGCGAAATGGTCCATTGTCAAGCTTAAACTATTTAAATATTAAGTTTCAAACAGAAATGAAGCCCAGCATTGAATTTAGCACTTCAAAACAGGTATTTAAATCAACAATCTATTTTGCTTTTCAACAATAATATTGTAATCTTAGTCTGTAAGGAATTGAATTTTCCATTGACTAAAATAAATAATAAATAAATAAATAAATAAATAAATTGCAGGGATTGTGTGTAAAAGTTTACTTAACAAACGACGTAAGAAGCGAGACTGCAGATGTTATGGGTCACGATATATTTGCTCTCATATGGACATGTGATTGATTTGACAAAGCTGACCCTTGCATTTCATGAGACTTGGATGCTTCTGCATCTATCTACGAAACGGAATTCGATATCGTCATATAAATTGCATGGATTGTGTGTCAACGTTTGCTTAATAAACGACGTAAGAAACGAGACTGTATATATTATGGGTCACGATATATTTGCTCTCATATGGACATGTGATTGATTTGACGAAGTTGACCCTTGTATTTCATGAGACTTGGATGCTTCTGCATCTATCTTCGAGACGGAATTCGATATCGTCATATAAATTGCATGGATTGTGTGTCAACGTTTACTTAATAAACGGCGTGAGAAACGATGCTGCAGATATTATGGGTCACGATATATTTGCTCTCGTATGGGCATGTGATTGATTTGGCAAATCTGACCCATGTATTTCTTGAGACTTGGATGCTTCTGCATCTATCTTCGAGACGGAATTCAATATCGTCATATAAATTGCATGGATTGTGTGCCAAAGTTTGCTTAACAAACGACGTAAGAAGCGAGACTGCAGATATTATGGGTCACGATATATTTGCTCTCATATGGACATGTGATTGATTTGACGAAGTTGACACTTGCATTTCATGAGACTTGGATGCTTCTGCATCTATCTACGAAACGGAATTCGATATCGTCATATAAATTGCATGGATTGTGTGTCAACGTTTGCTTAATAAACGACGTAAGAAACGAGACTGTATATATTATAGGTCACGATATATTTGCTCTCATATGGACATGTGATTGATTTGACGAAGTTGACCCTTGTATTTCATGAGACTTGGATGCTTCTGCATCTATCTTCGAGACGGAATTCGATATCGTCATATAAATTGCATGGATTGTGTGTCAACGTTTACTTAATAAACGGCGTGAGAAACGATGCTGCAGATATTATGGGTCACGATATATTTGCTCTCGTATGGGCATGTGATTGATTTGGCAAATCTGACCCATGTATTTCTTGAGACTTGGATGCTTCTGCATCTATCTTCGAAAGGGAATTCGATATCGTCATATAAATTGCATTGATTGTGTGTCAAAGTATGCTTAACAAACGACGTAAGAAGCGAGACCGCAGATATTATGGGTCACGATATATTTACTCTCATATGGACATGTGATTGATTTGACGAAGTTGACCCTTGCATTTCATGAGACTTGGATGCTTCTGCATCTATCTTCGAAACGGAATTCGATATCGTCATATAAATTTCATTGAGTGTGTGTCAAACTTTGCTTAACAAACGACGTGAGAACCGAAACTGCAGATATTATGGGTCACGATATATTTGCTCTCATATGGACATGTGATTGATTTGACAAAGCTGACCCTTGTATTTCTTGAGACATGGATGCTTCTGCATCTATCTTCGAAACGGAATTCGATATCGTCATATAAATTGCATGGATTGTGTGTCAAAGTTTGCTTAACAAACGACGTTAGAACCGAAACTGCAGATATTATGGGTCACGATATATTTGCTCTCATATGGACATGTGATTGATTTGACAAAGCTGACCCTTGTATTTCTTGAGACATGGATGCTTCTGCATCTATCTTCGAGACGGAATTCGATATCGTCATATAAATTGCAGGGATTGCGTGCCAAAGTTTGCCTAACAAACGCCGTAAGAAGCGAGACTGGAGATATTATGGGTCACGATATACTTGCTCTCATATGGACATGTGATTGATTTGACAAAGCTGACCCTTGTATTTCTTGAGACATGGATGCTTCTGCATCTATCTTCGAGACGGAATGCGATATCGTCATATAAAATGCATGGATTGTGTGTCAAAGTTTGCTTAACAAACGACGTAAGAAGCGAGACTGCAGATATTATGGGTCACGATATATTTGCTCTCATATGGACATGTGATTGATTTGACGAAGTTGACCCTTGCATTTCATGAGACTTGGATGCTTCTGCATCTATCTACGAAACGGAATTCGATATCGTCATATAAATTGCATGGATTGTGTGTCAACGTTTGCTTAATAAACGACGTAATAAACGAGACTGTATGTATTATGGGTCACGATATATTTGCTCTCATATGGACATGTGATTGATTTGACGAAGTTGACCTTTGTATTTCATGAGACTTGGATGCTTCTGCATCTATCTTCGAGACGGAATTCGATATCGTCATATAAAATGCATGGATTGTGTGTCAAAGTTTGCTTAACAAACGACGTAAGAAGCGAGACTGCAGATATTATGGGTCACGATATATTTGCTCTCATATGGACACAGGGACGTAGCCAGGATTTCATTTCGGGGGGGGCCCACCTGACCAAAATTTTGAAAGATCGTGTTAGCGAAAATTTCGTATTTAGCAAAGATGTAAACCTTATTTTAGACTCATTTTACTGATGAAATAATTTTCATTACTATTTTTTAATTCTAATGGAGTAAGACTTCTTGGCCAATTTTATCTTGTTTTTTGACAATATGTCACAGTTAATATATGTTCAAAACAATGAATATATTAATAATCCCATATATTTTTGGGCGTTTCATTTATCAAATAATTCACAACTACAATGAATGTTATGAAATTCAGTGATATCAAAAGAAAGCGAATACAATGGAAAACCTTAGAAATATCATAACATTTAATTTTGAAATATCTTAACATTATAATTTTCAAAAATATACAAAAATCCGATGTCTACATACCGCAAAGAATTTCTGAAGGCCGAGAACTAATGCTGAGCAATAGTTAGTCTATCCAACAAGAAATTCTAGCACCTAATCGCGGTTATGTAAATGACAAATTCTGTCGCCAAATCGTGCATCTGTCAATAGACTAATTTTGGCGTCCAATCGTCGGACTTCACTTATAGAAATTCTGGATCTTCTAATAAATTTATCAGGAACAAGGGAATCTCTGGAATCCAGTCTTAACTTCGTCTAAAATTAAATTATGTCGCCCAATCCAAGGTCTATACATGTATACATTCTTTTAGCAAAAATCCATAAACACAATTTTTCCCAATCTACATTTTTTATACTGTCAGCCTTTAGCCAAAATGTGCCTCATCGTAATAATGGCTTCAGGGCCAACGTGTGTTTGGAAAAAATCTGTTTCAGAAAACTTGGAGTCGACTTAGCTATGTCCGTTCGTCTGGGTAGCCGCCTGGGGGCACGATAATTCTTAAACAGATCAACCGATTCGGTCCAAATTTTGGCCTTCGTGATATTTTGATCTATCTACTCATTCGGCAAACTTCCGCAGAGTATTTCAAAAATTTGCAGCGAAGTGCAGTTTAAAACCTCTCTGGATAAGCTGTGTAAGCTTAAGACGTCAATGGTCATGGCTTCACATCCTTTATGCTAATAATTAGTTATAAGTAAAAATATAAAATAAATAAAGTAACAAATAAAAAAACTCTCTGGAAACGCTTTGCTTTTCTGCAACAAGTGTTCTCGGGGCTCCTATTATTACCGTACAAGTTTTTCAGAGGCAAGTCTATACTTCCAGAGAAAATGGCCCGAAAGCTGTAAAGAACACCTAAGGCAATCATGTGTAGTGGCTAGTGCACACGACAACTTTTGAACCGGATACTGCGTTGGTCCAAACTTTGTTTATCGCAATATTTCAGCGAGCCTTATATATGATGAAGATGGTGCTTTTCGGTCTACTTCTTCTGGTATTTTCCCCCCAAATTTCAAGAATTTTAGCTAAAGTGGTATGCGCGAGTTTTCTTGAACGGAGCAACAGATTTGGTCCAAACTTTGGATTTACTAATATTTTTTTCCAAACTTAGTTTTTGCTCGAAAATGGGCCATACTGGGGTACCTCCCTCACAAACCTTCAAAATAGTTGTTTAAGTGTAGTTTAGAGCGGTATTGCGTTTTTCGTGGGCAAGTCAATATTTTCTGACATAAGAGTCAAAAGGTGAAAATTATAACTGAAATGACTGGTGGGCGCAATATCTTTTAAAAGGAAGGACTCCCAAAATAAGATCTACTCCAAAAATTAACTATGTCGGTCCGGTCCATTTCTGCATACCTCCTTTGCAAGTTCATACGTCCGAAAATGGCTACACATTTCTGAAAATCTCCTAATGCATAGTTTTTGGGTTTAAGGATTTTGGCTGTGTAGCCGCTATTCAATCTGTCTATAGATGAAAGTTTCAATTCACACAGGCTCAGGGTATATTTCTGTCCGCAAAGTCGAGTGGTACTTGTTGAGATTTTGACGAAGAAGAACCTGTTTCCGATCAGTTTTTAGATTTCGTTTGTCGTCACAAGGTCATTTACCGATGCAGGAAAAATTAACATTTCTAGAAATGTGCATCCATTGAAAGTACTTCCCAAAATACAATTGCTGTGGTTTTCTATGACGTTTTCTTCTGGTTTTATTCAAAGTGTAATCGACAGAAAAATCTCTGAAGATGAAATTCTTTGTAATTTTGAAATATTAGAAATAATATGTTATAAATCAATATATATAAAGTAGAAAAATGTTTGTACGTTTGTTTGTTTGAAGTTTATGGACTCAAAAACCGCTAAACCGATCTTCCTGAACTTTTCAGAGTATATCACTACATGGCCTGAAGGTAACATAGGCTATAAAATTTTCTGAAATTCCGCGTTTATCCGGAGATATATCATCAAAATCGGAGGTACCTCCAAAAAATTTAGATTTTTTATGCAAGTATCTATAGAATGGTAAAAGATAATGTCTCCAAATTTTGGATGTGTGCAGGAATTTGGTCTAGAAATAAATCGGTCTAAAATGGTCTAGAATTGAAATCGGTTCAGATTCGGATAAGCTATGTCCATATATATTTTCCTCCGATTTCATGTATTTGACTCACCAAACACGCTTTATATACCCGATTTTAATGAAAGTTTCAATGAGTGACGAAAATTGGCATATAAATAAATTTGTCAAAATATATTATACCTTATTGGGTGTAGCGAAGCGCACCGGGTTCAGCTAGTAAAATATAAACATTGACCTCAAGCTCAATAATCTTGATTTTATTAACATTCGAAAGGTCGAACAAAACATAAAAATTCGACAGAAAAATCCTTTTGTCCAATAAACATTTACGACACTGCGGTGGAACAGAAATTATATCATAAAAAATGGTTGATATACATAGTTTTTTATTGCAAATTTCAAACATAATAAAGAATTTGTAGTTGTTATGAATTTCAAAATAGTTCATTATAAAAACGTGTTAGAGAAAATATACAAACACTTAAAACCGCAAAGATTAAGCAACAGTTTTATATTTAATTGTTGAATTGCTCTTATAAAAAATTTCAAAAACCAAATATCACAAAAATGTTTTTTTTCTGGATGTTGTTTATAAGCCAAAGTATTGGACCTACAAACAAACGTTCAATAAATACAAACAAACGTATTGTTCTGAACTCAGTAACACTATCAGCCTAAAATTCCGATTAAACGCTTAAACAACACCTTAAAACTTAAGAAGAACTATGCATAAAATTGCTCAAAAAGACTAACATGTTCATTACTTGTATATTTTCAAATATGTTGGACAATAAGTATACCAATGTAGTTAAATAATTCTCTGTAATGCTTCCAACTACTTTACATATTTCTTGAGCAAATTAAAACAGTTTAAAATTTTACTCAAAAATTAAAAAATGTGTAACATAAGCTAATATCCTATGGGCCCCCCGGGCCCCCCCCCCCCTGGCTACGTCGGTGTATGGACATGTGATTGATTTGACAAATCTGACCCTTGTATTTCTTGAGACATGGATGCTTCTGCATCTATCTTCGAGACGGAATTCAATATCGTCATATAAAATGCATGGATTGTGTGTAAAAGTTTGCTTAACAAACGACGTAAGAAGCGAGACTGCAGATATTATGGGTCACGATATATTTGCTCTCATATGGACATGTGATTGATTTGACGAAGTTGACCCTTGCATTTCATGAGACTTGGATGCTTCTGCATCTATCTACGAAACGGAATTCGATATCGTCATATAAATTGCATGGATTGTGTGTCAACGTTTGCTTAATAAACGACGTAATAAACGAGACTGTATGTATTATGGGTCACGATATATTTGCTCTCATATGGACATGTGATTGATTTGACGAAGTTGACCTTTGTATTTCATGAGACTTGGATGCTTCTGCATCTATCTTCGAGACGGAATTCGATATCGTCATATAAAATGCATGGATTGTGTGTCAAAGTTTGCTTAACAAACGACGTAAGAAGCGAGACTGCAGATATTATGGGTCACGATATATTTGCTCTCATATGGACATGTGATTGATTTGACAAAGCTGACCCTTGTATTTCTTGAGACATGGATGCTTCTGCATCTATCTTCGAGACGGAATTCAATATCGTCATATAAAATGCATGGATTGTGTGTAAAAGTTTGCTTAACAAACGGCGTAAGAAGCAAGACTGCAGATATTATGGGTTACGATATATTTGCTCTCATATGGACATGTGATTGATTTGACGAAGTTGACCCTTGCATTTCATGAGACTTGGATGCTTCTGCATCTATTTACGAAACGGAAATCGATATCGTCATATAAATTGCATGGATTGTGTGTCAACGTTTGCTTAATGAACGACGTAATAAGCGAGACTGTACGTATTATGGGTCACGATATATTTGCTCTCATATGGACATGTGATTGATTTGACGAAGTTGACCTTTGTATTTCATGAGACTTGGATGCTTCTGCATCTATCTTCGATACGGAATTCGATATCGTCATATAAAATGCATGGATTGCGTGTCAAAGTTTGCTTAACAAACGACGTAAGAAGCGAGACTGCAGATATTATGGGTCACGATATATTTGCTCTCATATGGACATGTGATTGATTTGACAAAGCTGACCCTTGTATTTCTTGAGACTTGGATGCTTCTGCATCTATCTTCGAGACGGAATTCAATATCGTCATATAAAATGCATGGATTGTGTGTCACAGTTTGCTTAACAAACGACGTAAGAAGCGAGACTGCAGATGTTATGGGTCACGATATATTTGCTCTCATATGGACATGTGATTGATTTGACGAAGTTGACCCTTGCATTTCATGAGACTTGGATGCGTCTGCATCTATCTACGAAACGGAATTCGATATCGTCATATAAATTGCATGGATTGTGTGTCAACGTTTGCTTAATAAACGACGTAATAAACGAGACTGTATGTATTATGGGTCACGACATATTTGCTCTCATATGGACATGTGATTGATTTGACAAAGCTGACCCTTGCATTTCATGAGACTTGGATGCTTCTGCATCTATTTACGAAACGGAATTCGATATCGTCATATAAATTGCATGGATTGTGTGTCAACGTTTGCTTAATGAACGACGTAATAAGCGAGACTGTACGTATTATGGGTCACGATATATTTGCTCTCATATGGACATGTGATTGATTTGACGAAGTTGACCTTTGTATTTCATGAGACTTGGATGCTTCTGCATCTATCTTCGATACGGAATTCGATATCGTCATATAAAATGCATGGATTGCGTGTCAAAGTTTGCTTAACAAACGACGTAAGAAGCGAGACTGCAGATATTATGGGTCACGATATATTTGCTCTCATATGGACATGTGATTGATTTGACGAAGTTGACCTTTGTATTTCATGAGACTTGGATGCTTCTGCATCTATCTTCGATACGGAATTCGATATCGTCATATAAAATGCATGGATTGCGTGTCAAAGTTTGCTTAACAAACGACGTAAGAAGCGAGACTGCAGATATTATGGGTCACGATATATTTGCTCTCATATGGACATGTGATTGATTTGACGAAGTTGACCTTTGTATTTCATGAGACTTGGATGCTTCTGCATCTATCTTCGAGACGGAATTCGATATCGTCATATAAAATGCATGGATTGTGTGTCAAAGTTTGCTTAACAAGCGACGTAAGAAGCGAGACTGCAGATATTATGGGTCACGATATATTTGCTCTCATATGGACATGTGATTGATTTGACAAAGCTGACCCTTGTATTTCTTGAGACATGGATGCTTCTGCATCTATCTTCGAGACGGAATTCGATATCGTCATATAAAATGCATAGATTGTGTGTCAAAGTTTGCTTAACAAACGACGTAAGAAGCGAGACTGCAGATATTACGGGTCACGATATATTTGCTCTCATATGGACATGTGATTGATTTGGCGAAGTTGACCCTTGCATTTCATGAGACTTGGATGCTTCTGCATCTATCTACGAAACGGAATTCGATATCGTCATATAAATTGCATGGATTGTGTGTCAACGTTTGCTTAATAAACGACGTAAGAAACGAGACTGTATATATTATGGGTCACGATATATTTGCTCTCATATGGACATGTGATTTATTTGACGAAGTTGACCTTTGTATTTCATGAGACTTGGATGCTTCTGCATCTATCTTCGAGACGGAATTCGATATCGTCATATAAAATGCATGGATTGTGTGTCAGAGATTGTTTAACAAACGACGTAAGAAGCGAGACTGCAGATATTATGGGTCACGATATATTTGCTCTCATATGGACATGTGATTGATTTGACAAAGCTGACCCTTGTATTTCTTGAGACATGGATGCTTCTGCATCTATCTTCGAGACGGAATTCAATATCGTCATATAAAATGCATGGATTGTGTGTCAAAGTTTGCTTAACAAACGACGTAAGAAGCGAGACTGCAGATATTATGGGTCACGATATATTTGCTCTCATATGGACATGTGATTGATTTGACAAAGCTGACCCTTGTATTTCTTGAAACATGGATGCTTCTGCATCTATCTTCGAGACGGAATTCAATATCGTCATATAAATTGCATGGATTGTGTGTCAAAGTTTGCTTAACAAACGACGTAAGAAGCGAGACTGCAGATATTATGGGTCACGATATATTTGCTCTCATATGGACATGTGATTGATTTGACGAAGTTGACCCTTGCATTTCATGAGACTTGGATGCTTCTGCATCTATCTACGAAACGGAATTCGATATCGTCATATAAATTGCATGGATTGTGTGTCAACGTTTGCTTAATAAACGACGTAAGAAACGAGACTGTATGTATTATGGGTCACGATATATTTGCTCTCATATGAACATGTGATTGATTTGACGAAGTTGACCTTTGTATTTCATGAGACTTGGATGCTTCTGCATCTATCTTCGAGACGGAATTCGATATCGTCATATAAAATGCATGGATTGTGTGTCAAAGTTTGCTTAACAAACGACGTAAGAAGCGAGATTGCAGATATTATGGGTCACGATATATTTGCTCTCATATGGACATGTGATTGATTTGACAAAGCTGACCCTTGTATTTCTTGAGACATGGATGCTTCTGCATCTATCTTCGAGATGAAAATCGATATCGTCATATAAAATGCATGGATTGTGTGTCAAAGTTTGCTTAACAAACGACGTAAGAAGCGAGACTGCAGATATTATGGGTCACGATATATTTGCTCTCATATGGACATGTGATTGATTTGACAAAGCTGACCCTTGTATTTCTTGAGACATGGATGCTTCTGCATCTATCTTCGAGACGGAATTCAATATCGTCATATAAAATGCATGGATTGTGTGTAAAAGTTTGCTTAACAAACGACGTAAGAAGCGAGACTGCAGATATTATGGGTCACGATATATTTGCTCTCATATGGACATGTGATTGATTTGACGAAGTTGACCCTTGCATTTCATGAGACTTGGATGCTTCTGCATCTATCTACGAAACGGAATTCGATATCGTCATATAAATTGCATGGATTGTGTATCAACGTTTGCTTAATAAACGACGTAATAAACGAGACTGTATGTATTATGGGTCACGATATATTTGCTCTCATATGGACATGTGATTGATTTGACGAAGTTGACCTTTGTATTTCATGAGACTTGGATGCTTCTGCATCTATCTTCGAGACGGAATTCGATATCGTCATATAAAATGCATGGATTGTGTGTCAAAGTTTGCTTAACAAACGACGTAAGAAGCGAGACTGCAGATATTATGGGTCACGATATATTTGCTCTCATATGGACATGTGATTGATTTGACAAAGCTGACCCTTGTATTTCTTGAGACATGGATGCTTCTGCATCTATCTTCGAGACGGAATTCGATATCGTCATATAAATTGCATGGATTGTGTGTCAACGTTTGCTTAATAAACGACGTAAGAAACGAGACTGTATATATTATGGGTCACGATATATTTGCTCTCATATGGACATGTGATTGATTTGACGAAGTTGACCCTTGTATTTGATGAGACTTGGATGCTTCTGCATCTATCTTCGAGACGGAATTCAATATCGTCATATAAAATGCATGGATTGCGTGTCAAAGTTTGCTTAACAAACGACGTAAGAAGCGAGACTGCAGATATTATGGGTCACGATATATTTGCTCTCATATGGACATGTGATTGATTTGACAAAGGTGACCCTTGTATTTCTTGAGACATGGATGCTTCTGCATCTATCTTCGAGACGGAATTCAATATCGTCATATAAAATGCATGGATGGTGTGTTAAAGTTTGCTTAACAAACGACGTAAGAAGCGAGACTGCAGATATTATGGGTCACGATATATTTGCTCTCACATGGACATGTGATTGATTTGACAAAGCTAAACCTTTATTTCTTGTGACATGGATGCTTCTGCATCTATCTTCGAGACGGAATTCAATATCGTCATATAAAATGCATGGATTGTGTGTTAAAGTTTGCTTAACAAACGACGTAAGAAGCGAGACTGCAGATATTATGGGTCACGATATATTTGCTCTCATATGGACATGTGATTTATTTGACAAAGCTTACCCTTGTATTTCTTGAGACTTGGATGCTTCTGCATCTATCTACGAAACGGAATTCGATATCGTCATATAAATTGCATGGATTGTGTGTCAACGTTTGCTTAATAAACGACGTAAGAAACGAGACTGCAGATATTATGGGTCACGATATATTTGCTCTCATATGGACATGTGATTGATTTGACAAAGCTGACCCTTGTATTTCTTGAGACATGGATGCTTCTGCATCTATCTTCGAGACGGAATTCGATATCGTCATATAAATTGGCTGGACTATGTGTCAAAGTTTGCTTAGCAAACGACGTAAGAAGCGAGACTGCAGATATTATGGGTCACGATATATTTGCTCTCATATGGACATGTGATTGATTTGACAAAGCTGACCCTTGTATTTCTTGAGACATGGATGCTTCTGCATCTATCTTCGAGACGGAATTCGATATCGTCATATAAATTGCATGGATTGTGTGTCAAAGTTTGCTAAGCAAACGACGTAAGAAGCGAGACTGCAGATATTATGGGTCACGATATATTTGCTCTCATATGGACATGTGATTGATTTGACAAAGCTGACCCTTGTATTTCTTGAGACATGGATGCTTCGGCATCTATCTTCGAGACGGAATTCGATATCGTCATATAAATTGGCTGGACTGTGTGTCAAAGTTTGCTTAACAAACGATGTAAGAAACGAGACCGCAGATATTATGGGTCACGATATATTTGCTCTCATATGGACATGTGATTGATTTGACAAAGCTGACCCATGTATTTCTTGAGACTTGGATGCTTCTGCATCTACCTTCAAAACGAAATTCGATATCGTAATATAAATTGCATGGATTGTGTGTCAAAGTTTGCTTAACAAACGTCGTAAGAAGCGAGACTGCAGGTATTACGGGTCACGATATATTTGCTCTCATATGGACATGTGATTGATTTGACAAAGTTGACCCTTGCATTTCATGAGACTTGGATGCTTCTGCATCTATCTACGAAACGGAATTCGATATCGTCATATAAATTGCATGGATTGTGTGTCAACGTTTGCTTAATGAACGACGTAATAAACGAGACTGTATGTATTATGGGTCACGATATATTTGCTCTCATATGGACATGTGATTGATTTGACGAAGTTGACCTTTGTATTTCATGAGACTTGGATGCTTCTGCATCTATCTTCGATACGGAATTCGATATCGTCATTTAAAATGCATGGATTGCGTGTCAAAGTTTGCTTAACAAACGACGTAAGAAGCGAGACTGCAGATATTATGGGTCACGATATATTTGCTCTCATATGGACATGTGATTGATTTGACAAAGCTGACCCCTGTATTTCTTGAGACTTGGATGCTTCTGCATCTATCTTCGAGACGGAATTCAATATCGTCATATAAAATGCATGGATTGTGTGTCAAAGTTTGCTTAACAAACGACGTAAGAAGCGAGACTGCAGATATTATGGGTCACGATATATTTGCTCTCATATGGACATGTGATTGATTTGACGAAGTTGACCCTTGCATTTCATGAGACTTGGATGCGTCTGCATCTATCTACGAAACGGAATTCGATATCGTCATATAAATTGCATGGATTGTGTGTCAACGTTTGCTTAATAAACGACGTAATAAACGAGACTGTATGTATTATGGGTCACGATATATTTGCTCTCATATGGATATGTGATTGATTTGACGAAGTTGACCTTTGTATTTCATGAGACTTGGATGCTTCTGCATCTATCTTCGAGACGGAATTCGATATCGTCATATAAATTGGCTGGACTGTGTGTCAAAGTTTGCTTAACAAACGATGTAAGAAACGAGACCGCAGATATTATGGGTCACGATATATTTGCTCTCATATGGACATGTGATTGATTTGACAAAGCTGACCCATGTATTTCTTGAGACTTGGATGCTTCTGCATCTACCTTCAAAACGAAATTCGATATCGTAATATAAATTGCATGGATTGTGTGTCAAAGTTTGCTTAACAAACGTCGTAAGAAGCGAGACTGCAGATATTATGGGTCACGATATATTTGCTCTCATTTGACAAAGTTGACCCTTGCATTTCATGAGACTTGGATGCTTCTGCATCTATCTACGAAACGGAATTCGATATCGTCATATAAATTGCATGGATTGTGTGTCAACGTTTGCTTAATAAACGACGTAAGAAACGAGACTGTATATATTATGGGTCACGATATATTTGCTCTCATATGGACATGTGATTGATTTGACGAAGTTGACCCTTGTATTTGATGAGACTTGGATGCTTCTGCATCTATCTTCGAGACGGAATTCAATATCGTCATATAAAATGCATGGATTGCGTGTCAAAGTTTGCTTAACAAACGACGTAAGAAGCGAGACTGCAGATATTATGGGTCACGATATATTTGCTCTCATATGGACATGTGATTGATTTGACAAAGGTGACCCTTGTATTTCTTGAGACATGGATGCTTCTGCATCTATCTTCGAGACGGAATTCAATATCGTCATATAAAATGCATGGATGGTGTGTTAAAGTTTGCTTAACAAACGACGTAAGAAGCGAGACTGCAGATATTATGGGTCACGATATATTTGCTCTCACATGGACATGTGATTGATTTGACAAAGCTAAACCTTTATTTCTTGTGACATGGATGCTTCTGCATCTATCTTCGAGACGGAATTCAATATCGTCATATAAAATGCATGGATTGTGTGTTAAAGTTTGCTTAACAAACGACGTAAGAAGCGAGACTGCAGATATTATGGGTCACGATATATTTGCTCTCATATGGACATGTGATTTATTTGACAAAGCTTACCCTTGTATTTCTTGAGACTTGGATGCTTCTGCATCTATCTACGAAACGGAATTCGATATCGTCATATAAATTGCATGGATTGTGTGTCAACGTTTGCTTAATAAACGACGTAAGAAACGAGACTGCAGATATTATGGGTCACGATATATTTGCTCTCATATGGACATGTGATTGATTTGACAAAGCTGACCCTTGTATTTCTTGAGACATGGATGCTTCTGCATCTATCTTCGAGACGGAATTCGATATCGTCATATAAATTGGCTGGACTATGTGTCAAAGTTTGCTTAGCAAACGACGTAAGAAGCGAGACTGCAGATATTATGGGTCACGATATATTTGCTCTCATATGGACATGTGATTGATTTGACAAAGCTGACCCTTGTATTTCTTGAGACATGGATGCTTCTGCATCTATCTTCGAGACGGAATTCGATATCGTCATATAAATTGCATGGATTGTGTGTCAAAGTTTGCTAAGCAAACGACGTAAGAAGCGAGACTGCAGATATTATGGGTCACGATATATTTGCTCTCATATGGACATGTGATTGATTTGACAAAGCTGACCCTTGTATTTCTTGAGACATGGATGCTTCGGCATCTATCTTCGAGACGGAATTCGATATCGTCATATAAATTGGCTGGACTGTGTGTCAAAGTTTGCTTAACAAACGATGTAAGAAACGAGACCGCAGATATTATGGGTCACGATATATTTGCTCTCATATGGACATGTGATTGATTTGACAAAGCTGACCCATGTATTTCTTGAGACTTGGATGCTTCTGCATCTACCTTCAAAACGAAATTCGATATCGTAATATAAATTGCATGGATTGTGTGTCAAAGTTTGCTTAACAAACGTCGTAAGAAGCGAGACTGCAGGTATTACGGGTCACGATATATTTGCTCTCATATGGACATGTGATTGATTTGACAAAGTTGACCCTTGCATTTCATGAGACTTGGATGCTTCTGCATCTATCTACGAAACGGAATTCGATATCGTCATATAAATTGCATGGATTGTGTGTCAACGTTTGCTTAATGAACGACGTAATAAACGAGACTGTATGTATTATGGGTCACGATATATTTGCTCTCATATGGACATGTGATTGATTTGACGAAGTTGACCTTTGTATTTCATGAGACTTGGATGCTTCTGCATCTATCTTCGATACGGAATTCGATATCGTCATTTAAAATGCATGGATTGCGTGTCAAAGTTTGCTTAACAAACGACGTAAGAAGCGAGACTGCAGATATTATGGGTCACGATATATTTGCTCTCATATGGACATGTGATTGATTTGACAAAGCTGACCCCTGTATTTCTTGAGACTTGGATGCTTCTGCATCTATCTTCGAGACGGAATTCAATATCGTCATATAAAATGCATGGATTGTGTGTCAAAGTTTGCTTAACAAACGACGTAAGAAGCGAGACTGCAGATATTATGGGTCACGATATATTTGCTCTCATATGGACATGTGATTGATTTGACGAAGTTGACCCTTGCATTTCATGAGACTTGGATGCGTCTGCATCTATCTACGAAACGGAATTCGATATCGTCATATAAATTGCATGGATTGTGTGTCAACGTTTGCTTAATAAACGACGTAATAAACGAGACTGTATGTATTATGGGTCACGATATATTTGCTCTCATATGGATATGTGATTGATTTGACGAAGTTGACCTTTGTATTTCATGAGACTTGGATGCTTCTGCATCTATCTTCGAGACGGAATTCGATATCGTCATATAAAATGCATGGATTGTGTGTCAAAGTTTGCTTAACAAACGACGTAAGAAGCGAGACTGCAGATATTATGGGTCACGATATATTTGCTCTCATATGGACATGTGATTGATTTGACAAAGCTGACCCTTGTATTTCTTGAGACATGGATGCTTCTGCATCTATCTTCGAGACGGAATTCGATATCGTCATATAAAATGCATAGATTGTGTGTCAAAGTTTGCTTAACAAACGACGTAAGAAGCGAGACTGCAGATATTATGGGTCACGATATATTTGCTCTCATATGGACATGTGATTGATTTGGCGAAGTTGACCCTTGCATTTCATGAGACTTGGATGCTTCTGCATCTATCTACGAAACGGAATTCGATATCGTCATATAAATTGCATGGATTGTGTGTCAACGTTTGCTTAATAAACGACGTAAGAAACGAGACTGTATATATTATGGGTCACGATATATTTGCTCTCATATGGACATGTGATTGATTTGACGAAGTTGACCTTTGTATTTCATGAGACTTGGATGCTTCTGCATCTATCTTCGAGACGGAATTCGATATCGTCATATAAAATGCATGGATTGTGTGTCAAAGATTGTTTAACAAACGACGTAAGAAGCGAGACTGCAGATATTATGGGTCACGATATATTTGCTCTCATATGGACATGTGATTGATTTGACAAAGCTGACCCTTGTATTTCTTGAGACATGCATGCTTCTGCATCTATCTTCGAGACGGAATTCAATATCGTCATATAAAATGCATGGATTGTGTGTCAAAGTTTGCTTAACAAACGACGTAAGAAGCGAGACTGCAGATATTATGGGTCACGATATATTTGCTCTCATATGGACATGTGATTGATTTGACAAAGCTGACCCTTGTATTTCTTGAGACATGGATGCTTCTGCATCTATCTTCGAGACGGAATTCAATATCGTCATATAAAATGCATGGATTGTGTGTCAAAGTTTGCTTAACAAACGACGTAAGAAGCGAGACTGCAGATATTATGGGTCACGATATATTTGCTCTCATATGGACATGTGATTGATTTGACGAAGTTGACCCTTGCATTTCATGAGACTTGGATGCTTCTGCATCTATCTACGAAACGGAATTCGATATCGTCATATAAATTGCATGGATTGTGTGTCAACGTTTGCTTAATAAACGACGTAAGAAACGAGACTGTATGTATTATGGGTCACGATATATTTGCTCTCATATGAACATGTGATTGATTTGACGAAGTTGACCTTTGTATTTCATGAGACTTGGATGCTTCTGCATCTATCTTCGAGACGGAATTCGATATCGTCATATAAAATGCATGGATTGTGTGTCAAAGTTTGCTTAACAAACGACGTAAGAAGCGAGATTGCAGATATTATGGGTCACGATATATTTGCTCTCATATGGACATGTGATTGATTTGACAAAGCTGACCCTTGTATTTCTTGAGACATGGATGCTTCTGCATCTATCTTCGAGACGGAATTCGATATCGTCGTATAAATTGCATGGATTGTGTGTCAAAGTTTGCTAAGCAAACGACGTAAGAAGCGAGACTGCAGATATTATGGGTCACGATATATTTGCTCTCATATGGACATGTGATTGATTTGACAAAGCTGACCCTTGTATTTCTTGAGACATGGATGCTTCTGCATCTATCTTCGAGACGGAATTCGATATCGTCATATAAATTGGATGGACTGTGTGTCAAAGTTTGCTTAACAAACGATGTAAGAAACGAGACCGCAGATATTATGGGTCACGATATATTTGCTCTCATATGGACATGTGATTGATTTGACAAAGCTGACCCATGTATTTCTTGAGACTTGGATGCTTCTGCATCTACCTTCAAAACGAAATTCGATATCGTAATATAAATTGCATGGATTGTGTGTCAAAGTTTGCTTAACAAACGTCGTAAGAAGCGAGACTGCAGATATTACGGGTCACGATATATTTGCTCTCATATGGACATGTGATTGACTTGACAAAGCTGACCCTTGTATTTCTTGAGACATGGATGCTTCTGCATCTATCTTCGAGACGGAATTCGATATCGTCATATAAATTGCATGGATTGTGGATTGTGCAGCTATCTTTGAGACGAAATTCGATATCGTCATATAAATTGCAGGGATTGTGTGTCAAAGTTTGCCTAACAAACGACGTAAGAAGCGAGACTGGAGATATTATGGGTCACAGTATATTTACTCTTATATGAACATGTGATTGATTTGACAAAGCTGACCCTTGTAATTCTTGAGACATGGATGTTTCTGCATCTATCTTCGAAAGGGAATTCGATATCGTCATATAAATTGCATTGATTGTGTGTCAAAGTTTGCCTAACAAACGACGTAAGAAGCGAGACGGCAGATATTATGGGTCACGATATATTTGCTCTCATATGGACATGTGATTGATTTGACAAAGCTGACCCTTGTAGTACTTGAGACATGGATCCTTCTGCATCTATCTTCGAGACGGAATTCGATATCGTCATATAAATTGCATGGATTGTGTGTCAAAGTTTGCTAAGCAAACGACGTAAGAAGCGAGACTGCAGATATTATGGGTCACGATATATTTGCTCTCATATGGACATGTGATTGATTTGACAAAGCTGACCCTTGTATTTCTTGAGACATGGATGCTTCTGCATCTATCTTCGAGACGGAATTCGATATCGTCATATAAATTGGATGGACTGTGTGTCAAAGTTTGCTTAACAAACGATGTAAGAAACGAGACCGCAGATATTATGGGTCACGATATATTTGCTCTCATATGGACATGTGATTGATTTGACAAAGCTGACCCATGTATTTCTTGAGACTTGGATGCTTCTGCATCTACCTTCAAAACGAAATTCGATATCGTAATATAAATTGCATGGATTGTGTGTCAAAGTTTGCTTAACAAACGTCGTAAGAAGCGAGACTGCAGATATTAGGGGTCACGATATATTTGCTCTCATATGGACATGTGATTGATTTGACAAAGCTGACCCTTGTATTTCTTGAGACATGGATGCTTCTGCATCTATCTTCGAGACGGAATTCGATATCGTCATATAAATTGCATGGATTGTGGATTGTGCAGCTATCTTTGAGACGAAATTCGATATCGTCATATAAATTGCAGGGATTGTGTGTCAAAGTTTGCCTAACAAACGACGTAAGAATCGAGACTGGAGATATTATAGGTCACAGTATATTTACTCTTATATGAACATGTGATTGATTTGACAAAGCTGACCCTTGTAATTCTTGAGACATGGATGTTTCTGCATCTATCTTCGAAAGGGAATTCGATATCGTCATATAAATTGCATTGATTGTGTGTCAAAGTTTGCCTAACAAACGACGTAAGAAGCGAGACGGCAGATATTATGGGTCACGATATATTTGCTCTCATATGGACATGTGATTGATTTGACGAAGTCGACCCTTGCATTTCATGAGACTGCAGATATTATGGGTCACGATATATTCGCTCTCATATGGACATGTGATTGATTTGACAAAGCTGACCCTTGTATTTCTTGAGACATGGATGCTTCTGCATCTATCTTCGAGACGGAATTCGATATCGTCATATAAATTGCAGGGATTGTGTATCAAAGTTTGCCTAACAAACGACGTAAGAAGCGAGACGGCAGATATTATGGGTCACGATATATTTGCTCTCATATGGACATGTGATTGATTTGACAAAGCTGACCCTTGTAGTACTTGAGACATGGATCCTTCTGCATCTATCTTCGAGACGTCGTATAAATTGCATGGATTGTGTGTCAAAGTTTGCTTAGCAAAGCTGACCCTTGTATTTCTTGAGACTTAGATTCTTCTGCATCTATCTTCGAGACGGAATTCTATATCGTCATATAAATTGCAGGGATTGTGTGTCAAAGTTTGCTTAACAAACGACGTAAGAAGCGAGACGGCAGATATTGTGGGTCACGATATATTTGCTCTCATATGGACATGTGATTGATTTGACAAAGCTGACCCATGTATTTCTTAAGACTTGGATGCTTCTGCATCTATCTTCGAGACGGAATTCTATATCGTCATATAAAATGCATGGGTTGACCCTTGCATTTCATCCCCCGCCGGGGATAACAATCTTGGCGCGATGCGGGGGCTAGACGTCACAACACTCTCATTTAACTTCTTGTAGTGTTGAACTGGGAGGTTGAGATTGACCAAAGGTTATCCACTCTCTGTCACGCACCAACACGGTGCACTAGAAACTCATAGTGCATCTCTGGACTGAGTGACACATATTGGGTAGCGATCTCCTACCAAAATAATGGTGAGATCCCCTAACACCGGGGTGTTATGCGACCTCGTGCTCATCGGTGTTCCAAAGGTTTGCAGTTAGGGTACCAACTGTATTAGAACGGAGCCTCGCTGATACCTGGGCACCTCAGCGAGTAGTTCAGCTCTAGTCATGGTAGTGGAGGGCTATGCCATGATCGTCCTCATCTCCCCCATTTACTCCTTTTTCTCATGGATATCAATTTTAAAAACTTTAAACCCCCCAATTCTAATTCACCCTCGGTATCGACCAATGCAAGTAACCCGGACAATGATGCACCTCGTGCTAGTACGACCCAATCCCTGGGCGGGGACGACAACAAGACGCTTGACGCAGTAAGTGACGCCATTAACCAGCAGAGCAGGGAGTTGCTCGATCTCCTAAGGGATAGCGAGACCCTCCGACTCAGCCTGGAGAGCCCCCCTCCATGGGACTGGGTGAGCTGGGAGGACGATGAGATCGATATCACAATTATCCCGTCTCAATCGTCCAAAGAAGTTCTCCCATGTGCCTTGGAGAGCTCAAACCTTGCGTTTGGGGATCCTGCTCCCGCAGGGGATGAAGTGTCGGTCAATTCCGACAAACCTTCCTTATGCAGGCAAGATGCTTTGGTTGAGGAGGTTACGGAGGAGGAAACGACGACGGCCTCCCCCTTGTCCCCCTCAACCAAGTCAAAAAGGGCCAGGCTAAGGAAGGATAAATACAATTATCGGAGAGCCGTGTTCTACTGCACGAAATTTATCGGCAGAAATCCAACTGAGGTAACTCAGGCGGAATTCAGGGAGATTGGGTTGAAGATTCAATTTGTGAGGCGTTTCGAAAGGAAATATCCTCACATTGAGAAACTCTTCCTCCCAATCGACCGAATTCCAACCCCTGCGAAGGATGCTGTTTCCAGCTCAGCGGCTGTGAAAAGAGCATCTTTCACAGGGACTTCGACTAAACCGATGGCGTCGAGTTGCTCGAGTCCTTTGCGGTAATCTTTGACTGCGGTAGAACCAAGCAGCTCGACCTCATCGGCCCCTAACACGACGAAACGCTCGGGAATCACTGGTGTGAATCCTGGCGTTTCGAAGTTGGCGCAGGAAAGGACGCAGCCTCAAGCTAAGCAGCCGCTAAAGGTACCGCCGATATCGACTGCTTCGTCGGTGGCTGCGGCTGGACCTGCAGGGGATAAGAAGGGTGGAGAGCGATCAGGGGCGACGATTGTGCAAAGGTCTGGTCAACAGACCACTGCAAAATCGTCTGCAACTGTCAGATCTCATTCTTCTGGAGGAAGGAAATATGGAGCGGGGCACAGGGCTGACACGGCGAAGATACATGTGGTGGGTTCGAGGGATGGCCCATCGACCTCAAAACAGGGCGGGTCTTCGAGGACATCTGCGCAGGAATGCGTTAAGAGGGTTAGGTCCTCCGAAGATCCACATCCTGTTGCTAAGAGGGTGGTGGAGCATCAGTCGAATAACCAGGTGGAGTCCTTCGCAAAGGTGGCCGGTCAAAAAAAAGTAGAGAAGGCTCAACCGGGGAAGGCCGACCAAGCCGACCAAGGGTTGAAACCTTCTCAACCTACTGTTGAACGACCATCGGCGTCAGCGGGCTCCGAGGTGATGGTCGCTCCGGATGATCTTCGGGTGGCGATCATCGATAGAGCTTATCTGGATGGGAGGATCAGCGATACGCATTGGATAGAGGTCTTCTTAGGAAGATCATAACGTCCGACGAGGTAGACGCCAGGAAGACCGGCTTTGGCCGGGCAGTCGCTCACAGGGGCATCAAAGTCCTCTATTGTCAGGATGAGGAATCGAAGGACTTTCTTATCCAGACGATCGAGGGCGCTGGTGAGCTCTGGGAGGGCTGCAGGCTGGCCGCGGTTCCTGTGGAAGAGATACCTCGAAGGATCGTAGCCACAACATGGGTCCCCCAACTCTGACGTGGAGGAGGTCATGAAGATGATTAGAAAGCAGAATAGAGGTCTCTTCATCGACGATTGGAGGTTGCTGAACTTCTTCAGAGAAGGAGAAGGCATAGTGATGAGATTCACCATAGATAGTGAGAGCGCTAACTACTTCAGAAACTGTGGGGGAGTGATGTACTTCGGTTCTGGTGGACTCCGGTTCCGGATCCCGAAGTCGCAGTGAGGTTGTTCAGCAGCATGGCCTGCGGGTGGTGCAGATTAATCTGCATCATTGCAAGGCTGCTGAACAAGCGCTTCTCACTATTCTTCGCCAATAATGGTGAGAAGGTAAGAACCTGTATTGTAGCCAAGAAAAGTCTAAATCTTATTCAACTCTACAATTACAGCGATGGCGATACGACTGTAGTGAGGTTAGACGAAGATACCGGTAGGGCTTTGGTACTAGCCTCGGTCTACATGCCGTATGAAGCACCCGACCCACCAAACGGATTGGTGCGCAAACTGGTGGAGGAGACTACGGGCATTTGCAGGTTAGTGATGGGCTGTGATGCGAATGCTCATCACTTCCACTGGGGAAGCAGTGACACCAATGCGAGAGGTGAGTCCATATTCGATTTTATTTTAGCTAATAATCTGCGAGTATGTAATAGGGGTAATACTGCCACCTTCCATAATAGGGTAAGGGAGGAAGTCATTGACTTAACCCTTACAAATATGGAAGATACATCCATAGTAGATTGGAGAGTATCGGAAGAGTGCTCCTTTTCGGAACACAGGGCGATACACTTTCGAGTCTGCTATGAGTGTAAACGGCAACCGCCTCATCGCAACCCAAGGAGGACAAACTGGGAATACTACAACTCCCTTGTTTCCTCGTGGTTGGGCGAGTTCTCTGAACCACGCATAACGGAGGAATTAGATGGCCAAGTTGTAGATCTTACACGTGTCCTCAAGGGTTGCTATGAGAAGTCTTGCCCATTATCTTATCCTGGTAGGAGAACTCAACCAGTTTGGTGGAACGAAGAGTTAGCCAAACTTAGGAAGAATAGCCGGAAAGCTTATAATAAAGCTAATAACACTAAAGTTGATGGCGATTGGGATCTCTATAGAGAGAACTTCAATAGGTATAAAAGAGAAATCAGGAAGGCTAAGAGAAATTCGTGGATTAGCTTTAGTGAGTCTATAGAGGGGGTATGCAGCAGCTAGATTCCGTAAAGTGATCTCAAAGGATCCTTAGCCCATTGGGAGCATCAAGCGGGATGACGGCACCTGGACTAACTCCGCTCTAGAGACTTTAGACCTGCTGACAGGAACCCACTTCCCTGGGAGCGAGGATGCCTGCTCGAGTAAACCCGGTGTGGACACGAGGAGGACCCACACCTCAGAGGAGTTGGCACTTGTTAACAGGATAGTAAGCTATCACAGTATCTCATGGGCGATTAGCACTTTTCAGCCCTACAAGTCTTCAGGACCGGATTGTATTATCCCAGCGATGCTCCAAAACGCTCCTGCTGTCTTGATAATCATTCTTCAGAAGATTTTTAGGGCATGTCTACGACTATCGCACATTCCGGCACTGTGGAAGGAGGTAACAGTGACTTATATTCCCAAAGCTGGGAAACCAAGTCACTCGTTGCCGAAGGACTACAGGCCGATTAGTCTCTCCTCCTTCCTTTTGAAGACTTTAGAAAGGTTATTGGATTTAGAAATAAGAACTTTCATAGGCCAAGACCTTATAAGCAATTCACAGCATGCTTATATTAAAGGGAAATCGACAGAAACAGCGCTACATAGTGTCGTAGAGTACATAGAGAAAAATGTGAATGAATCGAATTTCACTCTGGCAGCCTTTCTGGACATAGAGGGCGCCTTTAATAATGTGAAACTCGAATCCATCCATTCTTTTCTAGAATCATTGGGTGTCCCCTCTATCCTAATAAACTGGATCGATAGCATGCTTAGAAGCAGAGCTCCATCAGGAGATTTGTTACTAGAGGCACTCCTCAGGGGGGAGTTCTGTCTCCCTTACTCTGGTTACTGGTGATAAATGGGATACTCACTGATTTCGACAAACTAGGAACTAAGGTAGTTGCTTATGCGGATGATGTAGTCATCCTCATTAGTGGGAAATTTTTGTCTACATTGTCCGATCTAATGCAGGGAGCACTTGCCAAACTCTCACGCTGGGCGCACATCAATGGCCTTGGTGTGAATCCGGCTAAGACAGAGCTGGTGCTCTTTACCCGAAAAAGGAAAACCGCCGAGTTCGTACCGCCAACACTGGATGGAGTACGGCTATATCTTTCTACGGAAGCGAAGTACCTGGGAGTGATTCTTGACCATCGTCTCAGATGGAAAAGGAACACAGAGGAGCGCTCTAAGAGGGGTCTAGTTGCACTCTACTCCTGTAAGAACTCCATTGGTAAAAGTTGGGGTTTGAGACCGCATGTGATACACTGGTTGTTTATGACAGTGGTCTGCCCAATTTTGACCTATGGATGTCTTGTTTGGTGGCAGGCCCTGAACTGCAAGCCAAACTTGTCTAGGTTAACTACTGTGCAAAGATCTGCTTCAATTCTAATTACAGGAGCAGTGAAGAGCACCCCGCAGGCAGCACTGAATGCAGTACTGAACATCCAGCCTCTGGATATTCTTGTTCAGTACCAAGCATCCCGTAGTGCCTTGAGGTTCAAGGAGCTTAACCAGTGGCGCTCTTCAGGGTCTGGACATGCTAGCATTTTACAACAGCTAAGCAGTCAGATCGGACTAAGGGATGGGGGGAGTGTAACCGATTACATTTCGCCTTCACTGGATTTCGATGTAGCGAAGGTGACCATCCCTGATAGAAGTGAATGGGAGCATGCCAGACCACTACCCGATAGCCTTTCCATCTTTACTGATGGTTCGAAGATGGATGTAGGTACTGGAGCGGGGGTGTACTGCGAAGACCTAACCATTAAACGCTCGTTCAAGCTTAATGCAAATTGCAGTGTTTTCCAGGCTGAAGTCTTCGCAGTATTGAAGGCCTTAGAATTAGTAGCAGGAATGACGGACAACGCAGGCAGGACAGTTATAGTCTATGTAGATAGTCAGGCTGCCCTTAAGGCGTTAGGATCCTACACTATTAAATCTAAGATCGTTCAAAAATATAGGTCCACCTTAAAAACTTGCAATTTAAGCGTCAACCTTTGTTGGGTTCCAGGGCACTGCAATGTTGAAGGGAATGAGATTGTTGATGAATTAGCAAAGCGAGGCTCCCAGTCCTCTGACCTTATGGTAGAGGACTATGTCAAGCCACCGCTCTGCTACTTCCTCGGCAAACTCTGCCAGTTCTATGCAGAGAAAACCGTAAGAATTTGGCAAGACGTACCTGGTTGCAAGGTATCGAAGTCAATCTGGCCGGCAATCTCAGGGCGTAGAACTGCATTCCTTCTCTCACTTTGCAAGTCGGAAATCAGAATCGCTACAGGGGTCATAAATGGCCACTGTAGAATAAGATCTATGACATGTAAGTGGGATGATAACAACATTGAGTACTGTAGGCTATGTGAGGATGAGGAGGAAACGGAGACAATCGAGCACCTTTTATGTAGATGTCCTAGACTGATGATCAAAAGGCATAGACTATTTGGTGTACACGTGATTGACTTTCTGTCTTACTTCTCCTCTATTGACCCTACTATCCTGGTGGTTTACTGCAAGAGTCTAAAGTGGCTCTGGGGCGGGTCAGAATAGGCTTAGCACAGTCTAGAAAAATAATATCTTTCTTCTTAAAACAATCTGTTACTCTCCTTCACAATTACTCATTCTTCTTATTCTTGTCTCTTTTGTCTTATCACTTTCCTCTTCCCTCCTTCCCATCTTTCCAACCTAATCCACAATTTCCTCCCACTTAGCTCACCATATCATCATCATCTGCAGGCCCACAGCACCATTCAGAATACAATCTGCAGTCTCGCAACATCATACAGCATCGCCCATAGCAAAAAACACATCACCTCACACACCACCGTATACCGTATGCACAAATCACCATATACCCATCAGTCACACATCACCACAATCTGTCACGCAACATAATACAGCCCCGCACATAGAAAGAAACACATCACACTTTCCGCTACACATCTACAGTGAATCTTCTTTTCAACACCATCCATCATCTATCCATAAAATCCACAACCGCACACTGCATCATCATCAATAGCCTTGTATCATCATATGCAGACAAAAGGCACCATTCAGAATATACATTATAGCTCATGACTCCTGTACACCATCATCACCACACGTAACATCATACAACCTCATCCATTACACACAACATATCACACTTCCACTTCACATCATCACCATCTACATTCACACTTCACCATATAGCAGCATCTATAATCACTTCATCAATAGCCGACTTAAACCCCCATCATATCACAATAACATCATCACATACAACACATATACTTCAATAGTCAGGATGATCACAATGGACCTCAGGGTCTCCGCGTGGAGTGGCTGCCAGCACGGCAGCTGCGCATCCTAAACCTAACCTAACCTAACCTGCATTTCATGAGACTTGGATGCTTCTGCATCTATCTACGAAACGGAATTCGATATCGTCATATAAATTGCATGGATTGTGTGTCAACGTTTGCTTAATAAACGACGTAAGAAACGAGACTGCATATATTATGGGTCACGATATATTTGCTCTCATATGGACATGTGATTGATTTGACGAAGTTGACCCTTTTATTTCATGAGACTTGGATGCTTCTGCATCTATCTTCGAGACGGAATTCGATATCGTCATATAAATTGCATGGACTGTGTGTCAAAGTTTGCTAAACAAAAGACGTAAGAAGCGAGACTGCAGATATTATGGGTCACGATATAGTTGCTCTCATATGGACATGTGATTGATTTGACGAAGTTGACCCTTGCATTTCATGAGACTGGGATGCTTCTGCATCTATCTACGAAACGGAATTCGATATCGTCATATAAATTGCATGGATTGTGTGTCAACGTTTGCTTAATAAACGACGTAAGAAACGAGACTGTATATATTATGGGTCACGATATATTTGCTCTCATATGGACATGTGATTGATTTGACGAAGTCGACCCTTGCATTTCATGAGACTTGGATGCTTCTGCATCTATCTTCGAAACGGAATTCGATATCGTCATATAAAGTGCACTGATTGTGTGTCAAAGTTTGCTTAACAAACGACGTGAGAACCGAGATTGCAGATATTATGGGTCACGATATATTTGCTCTCATATGGACATGTGATTGATTTGACAAAGCTGACCCTTGTATTTCTTGAGACGTGGATGCTTCTGCATCTATCTTCGAGACGGAATTTGATATCGTCATATAAATTGCAGGGATTGTGTGTCAAAGTTTGCCTAACAAACGACGTAAGAAGCGAGACTGGAGATAGTATCGGTCACGATATATTTGCTCTCATATGGACATGTGATTGATTTGACAAAGCTGACCCTTGTATTTCTTGAGACATGGATGCTTCTGCATCTATCTTCGAGACGGAATTCGATATCGTCATATAAAATGCATGGATTGTGTGTCAACGTTTGCTTAATAAACGACGTAAGAAGCGAGACTGCAGATATTATGGGTCACGATATATTTGCTCTCATATGGACATGTGATTGATTTGACGAAGTTGACCCTTTTATTTCATGAGACTTGGATGCTTCTGCATCTATCTTCGAGACGGAATTCGATATCGTCATATAAATTGCATGGACTGTGTGTCAAAGTTTGCTAAACAAAAGACGTAAGAAGCGAGACTGCAGATATTATGGGTCACGATATGGTTGGTCTCATATGGACATGTGATTGATTTGACGAAGTTGACCCTTGCATTTCATGAGACTTGGATGCTTCTGCATCTATCTACGAAGCGGAATTCGATATCGTCATATAAATTGCATGGATTGTGTGTCAACGTTTGCTTAATAAACGACGTAAGAAACGAGACTGTATATATTATGGGTCACGATATATTTGCTCTCATATGGACATGTGATTGATTTGACTAAGTCGACCCTTGCATTTCATGAGACTTGGATGCTTCTGCATCTATCTTCGAAACGGAATTCGATATCGTCATATAAATTGCACTGATTGTGTGTCAAAGTTTGCTTAACAAACGACGTGAGAACCGAGACTGCAGATATTATGGGTCACGATATATTTGCTCTCATATGGACATGTGATTGATTTGACAAAGCTGACCCTTGTATTTCTTGAGACATGGATGCTTCTGCATCTATCTTCGAGACGGAATTCGATATCGTCATATAAATTGCAGGGATTGTGTGTCAAAGTTTGCCTAACAAACGGCGTAAGAAGCGAGACTGGAGATAGTATGGGTCACGATATATTTGCTCTCATATGGACATGTGATTGATTTGACAAAGCTGACCCTTGTATTTCTTGAGACATGGATGCTTCTGCATCATCTTCGAGACGGAATTCGATATCGTCATATAAAATGCATGGATTGTGTGTCAAAGTTTGCTTAACAAACGACGTAAGAAGCGAGACTGCAGATATTATGGGTCACGATATATTTGCTCTCATATGGACATGTGATTGATTTGACAAAGCTGACCCATGTATTTCTTACGACTTGGATGCTTCTGCATCTATTTTCGAGACGGAATTCAATATCGTCATATAAAATGCATGGATTGTGTGTCAAAGTTTGCTTAACAAGCGACGTAAGAAGCGAGACTGCAGATTTTATGGGTCACGATATATTTGCTCTCTATGTACATGTGATTGATTTGACAAAGCTGACGCTTGTATTTCTTGAGACATGGATGCTTCTGCATCTATCTTCGAGACGGAATTCAATATCGTCATATAAAATGCATGGATTGTGTGTCAAAGTTTGCTTAACAAACGACGTTAGAAGCAAGACTGCAGATATTATGGGTCACGATATATTTGCTCTCATATGGACATGTGATTGATTTGACGAAGTTGACCCTTGCATTTCATGAGACTTGGATGCTTCTGCATCTATCTACGAAACGGAATTCGATATCGTCATATAAATTGCATGGATTGTGTGTCAACGTTTGCTTAATAAACGACGTAAGAAACGAGACTGTATATATTATGGGTCACGATATATTTTTGCTCTCATATGGACATGTGATTGATTTGACGAAGTTGACCCTTTTATTTCATGAGACTTGGATGCTTCTGCATCTATCTACGAAACGGAATTCGATATCATCATATAAATTGCATGGATTGTGTGTCAACGTTTGCTTAATAAACGACGTAAGAAACGAGACTGTATACATTATGGGTCACGATATATTTGCTCTCATATGGACATGTGATTGATTTGACGAAGTTGACCCATTTATTTCATGAGACTTGGATGCTTCTGCATCTATCTTCGAGACGGAATTCGATATCGTCATATAAATTGCATGGACTGTGTGTCAAAGTTTGCTAAACAAAAGACGTAAGAAGCGAGACTGCAGATATTATGGGTCACGATATAGTTGCTTTTATATGGACATGTGATTGATTTGACGAAGTTGACCCTTGCATTTCATGAGACTTGGATGCTTCTGCATCTATCTACGAAACGGAATTCGATATCGTCATATAAATTGCATGGATTGTGTGTCAACGTTTGCTTAATAAACGACCTAAGAAACGATACTGTATATATTATGGGTCACGATATATTTGCTCTCATATGGACATGTGATTGATTTGACAAAGCTGACCCTTGTATTTCTTGAGACATGGATGCTTCTGCATCTATCTTCGAGACGGAATTCGATATCGTCATATAAATTGCAGGGATTCTGTGTCGAAGTTTGCCTAACAAACGACGTAAGAAGCGAGACTGGAGATAGTATGGGTCACGATATATTTGCTCTCATATGGACATGTGATTGATTTGACAAAGCTGACCCTTGTATTTCTTGAGACATGGATGCTTCTACATCTATCTTCGAGACGGAATTCGATATCGTCATATAAAATGCATGGATTGTGTGTCAAAGTTTGCTTAACAAACGACGTAAGAAGCGAGACTGCAGATATTATGGGTCACGATATATTTGCTCTCATATGGACATGTGATTGATTTGACAAAGCTGACCTTTGTATTACTTGAGACATGGATGCTTCTGCATCTATCTTCGAGACGGAATTCGATATCGTCATATAAATTGAATGGATTGCGTGTCAAAGTTTGCTTAGCAAAGCTGACCCTTGTATTTCTTGAGCCTTGGATTCTTCCGCATCTATCTTCGAGACGGAATTCTATATCGTCATATAAATTGCAGGAATTGTGTGTCAAAGTTTGCTTAACAAACGACGTAAGAAGCGAGACGGCAGATATTATGGGTCACGATATATTTGCTCTCATATGGACATGTGATTGATTTGACAAAGCTGACCCATGTATTTCTTAAGACTTGGATGCTTCTGCATCTATCTTCGAGACGGAATTCAATATCGTCATATAAAATGCATGGATTGTGTGTCAAAGTTTGCTTAATAAACGACGTAAGAAGCGAGACTGCAGATATTATGGGTCACGATATATTTGCTCTCATATGTACATGTGATTGATTTGACAAAGCTGACCCTTGTATTTCTTGAGACATGGATGCTTCTGAATCTATCTTCGAGACGGAATTCAATATCGTCATATAAAATGCATGGATTGTGTGTCAAAGTTTGCTTAACAAACGACGTAAGAAGCGAGACTGCAGATATTATGGGTCACGATATAGTTGCTCTCATATGGACATGTGATTGATTTGACGAAGTTGACCCTTGCATTTCATGAGACTTGGACGCTTCTGCATCTATCTTCGAGACGGAATTCGATATCGTCATATAAATTGCATAGATTGTGTGTCAACGTTTGCTTAATAAACGACGGAAGAAACGAGACTGTATATATTATGGGTCACGATATATTTGCTCTCATATGGACATGTGATTGATTTGACGAAGTTGACCCTTGCATTTCATGAGACTTGGATGCTTCTGCATCTATCTACGAAACGGAATTCGATATCGTCATGTAAATTGCATGGATTGTGTGTCAACGTTTGCTTAATAAACGACGTAAGAAACGAGACTGTATATATTATGGGTCACGATATATTTGCTCTCATATGGACATGTGATTGATTTGACGAAGTTGACCCTTTTATTTCATGAGACTTGAATGCTTCTGCATCTATCTTCGAGACGGAATTCGATATCGTCATATAAATTGCATGGACTGTGTGTCAAAGTTTGCTAAACAAAAGACGTAAGAAGCGAGACTGCAGATATTATGGGTCACGATATAGTTGCTCTCATATGGACATGTGATTGATTTGACGAAGTTGACCCTTGCATTTCATGAGACTTGGACGCTTCTGCATCTATCTTCGAGACGGAATTCGATATCGTCATATAAATTGCATAGATTGTGTGTCAACGTTTGCTTAATAAACGACGGAAGAAACGAGACTGTATATATTATGGGTCACGATATATTTGCTCTCATATGGACATGTGATTGATTTGACAAAGCTGACCCATGTATTTCTTAAGACTTGGATGCTTCTGCATCTACCTTAAAAACGGAATTCGATATCGTCATATAAATTGCATGGATTGTGTTCAAAGTTTGCTTAGCAAACGACGTAAGAAGGGAGAATGCAGATATTATGGGTCACGATATATTTGCTCTCATATGGACATGTGATTGATTTGACAAAGCTGACCCTTGTATTTCTTGAGACATGGATGCTTCTGCATCTATCTTCGAGACGGAATTCAATATCGTCATATAAATTGCATGGATTGTGTGTCAAAGTTTGCTTAACAAACGACGTAAGAAGCGAGACTGCAGATATTATGGGTCACGATATATTTGCTCTCATATGGACATGTGACGAAGTTGACCCTTGCATTTCATGAGACTTGGACGCTTCTGCATCTATCTTCGAGAAGGAATTCGATATCGTCATATAAATTGCATGGATTGTGTGTCAACGTTTGCTTAATAAACGACGGAAGAAACGAGACTGTATATATTATGGGTCACGATATATTTGCTCTCATATGGACATGTGATTGATTTGACAAAGCTGACCCATGTATTTCTTAAGACTTGGATGCTTCTGCATCTACCTTAAAAACGGAATTCGATATCGTCATATAAATTGCATGGATTGTGTTCAAAGTTTGCTTAGCAAACGACGTAAGAAGGGAGACTGCAGATATTATGGGTCACGATATATTTGCTCTCATATGGACATGTGATTGATTTGACAAAGCTGACCCTTGTATTTCTTGAGACATGGATGCTTCTGCATCTATCTTCGAGACGGAATTCAATATCGTCATATAAATTGCATGGATTGTGTGTCAAAGTTTGCTTAACAAACGACGTAAGAAGCGAGACTGCAGATATTATGGGTCACGATATATTTGCTCTCATATGGACATGTGATTGATTTGACGAAGTTGACCCTTGCATTTACTGAGACTTGGATGCTTCTGCATCTATCTACGAAACGGAATTCGATATCGTCATATAAGTTGCATGGATTGTGTGTCAACGTTTGCTTAATAAACGACGTAAGAAACGAGAATGTATGTATTATGGGTCACGATATATTTCCTCTCATATGGACATGTGATTGATTTGACGAAGTTGACCCTTGTATTTCATGAGACTTGGATGCTTCTGCATCTATCTTCGAGACGGAATTCGACATCGTCATATAAATTGCATGGACTGTGTGTCAAAGTTTGCTAAACAAAAGACGTAAGAATCGAGACTGCAGATATTATGGGTCACGATATAGTTGCTCTCATATGGACATGTGATTGATTTGAGTTGACCCTTGCATTTAATGAGACTTGGATGCTTCTGCATCTATCTACGAAACGGAATTCGATATCGTCATATAAATTGCATGGATTGTGTGTCAACGTTTGCTTAATAAACGACGTAAGAAACGAGACTGTATATATTATGGGTCACGATATATTTGCTCTCATATGGACATGTGATTGATTTGACGAAGTTGACCCTTGTATTTCATAAGACTTGGATGCTTCTGCATCTATCTTCGAGACGGAATTCGATATCGTCATATAAATTGCATGGACTGTGTGTCAAAGTTTGCTAAACAAAAGACGTAAGAAGCGAGACTGCAGATATTATGGGTCACGATATAGTTGCTCTTAAATGGACATGTGATTGATTTGACGAAGTTGACCCTTGCATTTCATGAGACTTGGATGCTTCTGCATCTATCTACGAAACGGAATTCGATATCGTCATATAAATTGCATGGATTGTGTGTCAACGTTTGCTTAATAAACGACGTAAGAAACGAGACTGTATATATTATGGGTCACGATATATTTGCTCTCGTATGGGCATGGGATTGATTTGACAAATGTGACCCATGTATTTCTCGAGACTTGGATGCTTCTGCATCTACCTTAAAAACGGAATTCGATATCGTCATATAAAATGCATGGATTGTGTGTCAAAGTTTGCTTAACAAACGACGTAAGAAACGAGACTGTATATATTATGGCTCACGATATATTTGCTCTCATATGGACATGTGATTGATTTGACAAAGTTGACCCATGTATTTCATAAGACTTGGATGCTTCTGCATCTATCTTCGAGACGGAATTCTATATCGTCATATAAAATGCATGGATTGTGTGTCAAAGTTTGCTTAACAAACGACGTGAGAAGCGAGACTGCAGATATTATGGGTCACGATATATTTGCTCTCATATGACCCTTGTATTTCATGAGACTTGGATGCTTCTGCATCTATCTACGAAACGGAATTCGATATCGTCATATAAATTGCATGGATTGTGTGTCAACGTTTGCTTAATAAACGACGTAAGAAACGAGACTGTATATATTATGGCTCACGATATATTTGCTCTCATATGGACATGTGATTGATTTGACAAAGCTGACCCATGTATTTCTTAAGACTTGGATGCTTCTGCATCTATCTTCGAGACGAAATTCTATATCGTCATATAAAATGCATGGATTGTGTGTCAAAGTTTGCTTAACAAACGACGTAAGAAGCGAGACTGCAGATATTATAGGTCACGATATATTTGCTCTCATATGGACATGTGACTGATTTGAAAAAGCTGACCCTTGTATTTCTTGAGACATGGATGCTTCTGCATCTATCTTCGAGACGGAATTCAATATCGTCATATAAAATGCATGGATTGTGTGTCAAAGTTTGCTTAACAAACGACGTAAGAAGCGAGACTGCAGATATTATAGGTCACGATATATTTGCTCTCATATGGACATGTGATTGATTTGACAAAGCTGACCCTTGTATTTCTTGAGACATGGATGCTTCTGCATCTATCTTCGAGACGGAATTCAATATCGTCATATAAAATGCATGGATTGTGTGTCAAAGTTTGCTTAACAAACAAAGTAAGAAGCGAGACTGCAGATATTATGGGTCACGATATATTTGCTCTCATATGGACATGTGATTGACTTGACGAAGTTGACCCCTTGCATTTCATGAGACTTGGATGCTTCTGCATCTATCTTCGAGACGGAATTCGATATCGTCATATAAATTGCATGGATTGTGTGTCAACGTTTGCTTAATAAACGACGTAAGAAACGAGACTGTATATATTATGGGTCACGATATATTTGCTCTCATATGGACATGTGATTGATTTGACGAAGTTGACCCTTGTATTTCATGAGACTTGGATGCTTCTGCATCTATCTTCGAGACGGAATTCGACATCGTCATATAAATTGCATGGACTGTGTGTCAAAGTTTGCTAAACAAAAGACGTAAGAAGCGAGACTGCAGATATTATGGTTCACGATATAGTAGCTCTCATATGGACATGTGATTGATTTGAGTTGACCCTTGCATTTAATGAGACTTGGATGCTTCTGCATCTATCTACGAAACGGAATTCGATATCGTCATATAAATTGCATGGATTGTGTGTCAACGTTTGCTTAATAAACGACGTAAGAAACGAGACTGTATATATTATGGGTCACGATATATTTGCTCTCATATGGACATGTGATTGATTTGACGAAGTTGACCCTTGTATTTCATGAGACTTGGATGCTTCTGCATCTATCTTCGAGACGGAATTCGATATCGTCATATAAATTGCATGGACTGTGTGTCAAAGTTTGCTAAACAAAAGACGTAAGAAGCGAGACTGCAGATATTATGGGTCACGATATAGTTGCTCTCATATGGACATGTGATTGATTTGACGAAGTTGGCCCTTGCATTTCATGAGACTTGGATGCTTCTGCATCTATCTACGAAACGGAATTCGATATCGTCATATAAATTGCATGGATTGTGTGTCAACGTTTGCTTAATAAACGACGTAAGAAACGAGACTGTATATATTATGGGTCACGATATATTTGCTCTCATATGGACATGTGATTGATTTGACAAAGCTGACCCATGTATTTCTTAAGACTTGGATGCTTCTGCATCTACCTTCTAAACGGAATTCGATATCGTCATATAAACTGCATGGATTGTGTGTCAAAGTTTGTTTAACAAACGATGTTAGAAACGAGACCGCAGATATTATGGGACACGATATATTTGCTCTCATATGGACATGTGATTGATTTGACAAAGCTGACCCTTGTATTTCTTGAGACATGGATGCTTCTGCATCTATCTACGAAACGGAATTCGATATCGTCATATAAATTGCATGGATTGTGTGTCAACGTTTGCTTAATAAACGACGTAAGAAACGAGACTGCAGATATTATGGGTCACGATATATTTGCTCTCATGTGGACATGTGATTGATTTGACAAAGCTGACCCTTGTATTTCTTGAGACATGGATGCTTCTGCATCTATCTTCGAGACGGAATTCAATATCGTCATATAACATGCATGGATTGTGTGTCAACGTTTGCTTAATAAACGACATAAATTTAAATTGCATGGACTGTGTATCAAAATTTGTTTAACAAACGATGTTAGAAACGAGACCGCAGATATTATGGATCACGATATATTTGCTCTTATATGGACATGTGATTGATTTGACAAAGCTGACCCATGTATTTCTTGAGACTTGGATGCTTCTGCATCTACCTTCGAAACGGAATTCGACATCGTCATATAAATTGCATGGATTGTGTGTCAAAGTTGGCTTAACAAACGTCGTACGAAGCGAGACTGCAGATATTATGGGTAACGATATATTTGCTCTCATATGGACATGTGATTGATTTGACAAAGCTGTCCCTTGTATTTCTTGAGACATGGATGCTTCTGCATCTATCTTCGAGACGGAATTCGATATCGTTATATAAAAAGCATGGATTGTGTGTCAAAGTTTGCTTAGCAAACGACGTAAGAAGCGAGACTGCAGATATTATGGTCACGATATATTTGCTCTCATATGGACATGTGATTGATTTGACAAAGCTGACCCTTGTATTTCTTGAGACTTGGAGGCTTCTGCATCTACCTTCAAAACAGAATTCGATATCGTCATATAAAGTGCATTGATTGTGTGTCAAAGTTTGCTTAACAAACGACGTGAGAACCGAGACTGCAGATATTATGGGTCACGATATATTTGCTCTCACCTGGACATGTGATTGATGTGACAAAGCTGACCCTTGTATTTCGTGAGACATGGATGCTTCTGCATCTATCTTCGAGACGGAATTCAATATCGCCATATAAAATGCATGGATTGTGTGTCAAAGTTTGCTTAACAAATGACATAAGAAACGATGCTGCAGATATTATGGGTCACGATATATTTTCTCTGATATGGGCAAGTGATTGATTTGACAAATCTGACCCATGTATTTCTTGAGACTTGGATGCTTCTGCATCTACCTTCAAAACAGAATTCGATATCGTCATATAAAGTGCATTGATTGTGTGTCAACGTTTGCTTAATAAACAACTTAAGAAACGAGACTGTATATATTATAGGTTACGATATATTTGCTCTCAAATGGGCAAGTGATTGATTTGACAAATCTGACCCATGTATTTCTTGAGACTTGGATGCTTCTGCATCTACCTTCAAAACGGAATTCGATATCGTCATATAAATTGCATGGATTGTGTGTCAAAGTTTGCTTAGCAAACGACGTAAGAAGCGAGACTGCAGATATTATGGGTCACGATATATTTGCTCTCATATGGACATGTGATTGATTTGAAAAAGTTGACCCTTGTATTTTGTCCTGTCCTAGGGACCTCTGTCGTCTGGAGTTAGAAACGGTTCACCGCCGTCGCTGGCAAGGTGGCATTTGCCCTGGCTTTAGCTCAGCCTGCGGGGCCGCAGTTCTTGCAGGTGAACAGATTCTCGACAGAGAGGACAAAAAAATCAAATCTATTGCCAGCTATGGATGATAGAACAAAAAAAAAAAGACGACAAATCATGTCATATACTCTTACATTATGTTCAGACTACACTAGATTAAGCCAATCCAAATAAATCAAGATAATGTACTTAACCGTCGTATAAGGTATAGTCTAAACGAATATATAAATTGGAATATGGATTCGATTGGTTTTATGGCACCGATTGGTTGTTTATAGTGCCGGAGAAATCCCACCCCACCATGGTATTCAAGATCTCCATAATATCTAGAATACCCCTAATTCCCGCCACCTGCTGTTCGTCTACGTTTCCTTACCTTTTACTCGTTTAGTTAGCCATTACAGAACACTTTTCACTTCATTTCACGTTATAAATAGTTTTATTTGTTGTTATTTCAATACAAATTATTTCATTTGGACAGACATCAACTAATTTCGGGTAAGTTATGTAATTAATATAAACAAAGAAAATACAATATAGTGACAATTCTAATAAATTGTCGGCCTTTTTAAGAAAATTCTAACATTCTCCATGTAGGATTGGAGTGAATAATTAATGGTATCTGCCAGATTAAATGGTTTTTGTTTCTTCTACAGGTTCTAGTGGCAACGTGCAGGATGGATACACCGCAACAGACTGAGGATGATGTCGGACGCCTTATCTATGGACCAATGGCTCTTCCCAAGGTAAAAGTATTCGTAAGGTAAGTATGTATTCGTAAGGTAAGTATGTGTTCGTAAGGTAAGTATTGGCGGTTAATTATATTCCAGGTCTTGAACATGTAAATTGCAAAATATTATTTCATACATATGTAGATTTAAGTTTTTTTTTTGTTTTTTTTTTTTTCTTTATAGATTCAGAAAAGACAACAAATGGAGTGGAAAACGCCTGCACTGTATGGCGAATCGCGATGTAATCACTGACCCTAGCTTGAGCTCAACCACAGGTTCTGTTCACTTCACCCAATGAGGAACACGGTAAGTAAAACGATAACTACTCACTTGTTAACCCTTCTCTTCTAATATATTTCTTCTATTTCCTTATCTTTTCATGTTTCCTCCCCGGAATCTAATTACGAGCGTTTGTCTGTCCGAGTTCGGTTGTCGTAAAAGTTAAATGGGAAAGATACCAAAGGCAAGCCTGGATGGACATGCCGTAATTACAGCGCCTCCCTCGGTGGATTGGAGTTGTGATGAGTATGGCTCCACGATGTAATTTATTTTGGCGATATATTTGGGTTTAAAATGATATTTTTAATCACTTTTTTTCTTTTGACTTTTGTTCTCAATTTTTGTTAAAGTTTGTTTGGTTTAAGTTTCAGTTTGTTATTTCGTTAAAATTGTTTTGGTTTAAGTTTCAGTTTGTTACAATAGTTTATGTACAATATTTTATTTTATGTACAATTTTACTATATTTTAATAATTTTTCTTTTCAGGATAAATTTTGATTCTTTTAGTTTTTGTACTTTGCTTTCATGTGTTTGAACCCTATTATAAGGGATAAATTTTATTTCAATAAAGAAATTCACAGATTCACAATTTTAATCTGTCTTTTTTTTCCAATCGTTGGAGCCACACATCCAATCTTCTCAGTAAGTATCATCAAAAAGCCGATTTTGATCAATCTTCCTCATAGGAAATTTCTCTGTCCTTCGTCATTTTCCTAGTCTTTTTTATTTCCCCTCTATGACGTTTAGCAAATTTATCTACAAAACAGCTGTTTTGTAATATAAATCGTTTTATTCTTCTTCTTATTAATTTTGTGTTTAACCCCTTAAGAGGCGCACACCACAAACCCAACTATCCTGTCGATAACCTCATCAAAGGATAGGAGGGAAAAAATGTGCGTCATTCGATATCGAAAAGTAGCTATAATAATGTATATTTGGTCTGTTATGGAAAAAAACATAAGAGTTTGGCATCTCTATTAATTCGCGGTTTGGCATCCCTACTGTTTATTCTTGATGTAAATATAGCATAACCCTTAATAGTACGATTCCAACATATCTCCACTTGTGAACTCTCCTAAGTACTAAATTGTAGTACGGGGCTATCAATGAACAGTGACAACTAGTATTATTGAGATTTGAAGAAGCATTATAGTACGCGCTTTCTTCTCGTTCGGCCGCTCGTAAATGTAAAAATATTAAAAATATATGAAATTAAGTGTGAAATTTAATAAAATATGTGTATTCCCTACCATATAAGTAAAAGTGTGTTCGAAATACGTACGGTGAAATAAAAAAATGAGTAACTAAATTAATATAATGGTGGAAACGAAATCTATATAAGCGGTAAATGAAACTTTGTGTGTGTTGGTGCGCGTCATTATTGAGAAAAAAAAAAAATATCAATGGTATTGTTTTTATGAATGGCAGAAATGGAAAAATTATAGGTTATGCTGAATGAATGAAAAATATAAAAAAAAATATATATGTATATATATATCATAAGAAGGAAAAAAAAATATAAAAAAAATACACCTATTTTGTTTTGTGATGTGAAATTAATGTAATTGCATTGCCAAATTTGAGGATTTATTTTCGTTCCTGCCTTGCATTGGCCAACCTGTACCACCCAGCAAACATTTCCACAGGCAACTCCCCATGGATATGAAACAACAGGTATGTCTTTCTAATATGTAATCGGACACTCTAATATGCAATCGAACATCTCTATAACGAGATGTTTCTAATGGACCAGCGGTAATTTGCACACAATATAATTTTATTATGACGATTTTCCTGTCAAACAATCATTTCCATTGGAACTTATGCAATCTATGGGGGACAAAACATGCTCATCAATATTATTTTAAATACAGTTCACACCAAAGCAAGGAGCCAAAACGCATTTACCAATGAAATCTTATAAGAAGTTAATTTGTCTATAACAACCATCTCGAAATCTTCGGAAACTATACATCAAAAGAGAAGCAAGTGACCCTTGTTTAAAACAAATTGTTTTTATTTTGATTTATCCGATGTACCGATATTGGAGGAATTAATACGATGGCAGAAAAATGGTCTAAGAGTTTTCTTGGGTGCCTCGTAACTATTGTGTCTATTATGAAGTGGTGTTTACACTAGCCATCAATGTCCTATGAAGCAAGCCTACCAACAAGAAGTGCTAATGGTTCTTATAAGCTTCAGTCTTGCAGTTACGTCTGCAAGTATCTGTCAAGATGTGGAAAGGTTTTTCTTATCAATTTCAAAAGAAAACATCGTCTGTCGATGATTTCTTGGCCAATTTGGACATTATATTAAAAAAAAGGAACAAAACAGATTTTCTTTTTCACCTTTTTTTTCTATCCAACATCAATACATCATAGCAAAATTTGTAGACTCCCCCTTTATATGAAACACGTTTATTCTAACCGACTGCAAATATATGTATAGTGATTTCCTTAACGATCTATTGATAATTCGTTAGGAACAGATAAGTGAAATTAACGATTTTAAATCACTACTAGTATGAATCCTACTGATGGTGCTTGAATTGAACCTGCTGAACACACTATGCCAGAAAAGCTCACTCTTGGTGATTTGGGCCCTTTATTCCTCTGTAAATAATCCAACGTCAACAAACCCATCTAAGTTTTTAATGGTTATATTTTATTTCACATGAATAAGGGGGTTTGAATCCCTTGTACGCCTTCTACGATTCCTTATGGACTGTGGTATCTTTAGTACAGTCGGAGCATAAGGATACGAGGTTTTAAGAACAATTTTCACTAATTTTTACCAATGGAGAATGGTTCTTTTAGGGATCTGTAATTAACTTGAGCTACTTTATAAACCTGGAAATTAAGAATGCTGATTGGAAGTGGCTGAAACCAACCGCAAGCTGTCACAATTTTTTGGTGGACTTAATGTTTACATTTGGTACATGGCGACTGCCAACCTTTACTTAGGGTACTGTGCATTGGAAGGAAAAAAACAAACCCTGATTATAAAGAAACATCTAGGTACCAGAAGTTATCCTGCATGTATGCACATTAATAAGTTAAGATGTATAGAACAGAATTTACAATTGGTGTTCTCTGATTGATTATTTGTCGGTAACTCGGATCGCATTTAGCAATTAAACGGATATATTGTCTGAAATAGCGTCAAACGGATAACGAAACCACTCCTTACCCCAGTTTTATCTTCTCCCGAATTGCACTACTTTCATGGAAAGATAGCTCACAACTATTCTCTATCATACCTGTGAACGAAAGCCAATCAAATTGTCCACATAATCTTGGGATTCGTTGTTCATCTATGAGATTTAATACGGTCTGTTGTTCCGTCAATACCACGACAAATTTGCAAGGAAATTAGCTGTTTCTATACTTCTTTTTGATGACCAAATTGCTTTTGTTTAATTGGAAAGTTTTGGAATGTTTAGCGCTATAACACCTACTGAAATCTCTTGTTAAGATAATAGCACCTAAGTACAGATATATATTATTCCGTTAATCTTTAAATTGCAACTTGACTACAGTGTTCCAATACCCTCACTTTTACCAGGATGACAAAAAAAACCAATCGGATTACAAAAAAATCAATACCTCTTCCTCACCGCATGTCATCAAAACACCACAACACCCTTTGCACTCTGTAAAATCTGTTAATAATTGGAGACTACTGGCTCCTTTCACAAGCTACTTAACATCAAGTCCAAAGTCATCGAAGCTAATTCGTCTTCTACATCTACATCAACCTTTCATATGGGGTTTTCGAAGCTGGCCTTCTCCGATCTCACTGTTTCAGATCGCGGACATGGTACACTCCTATGGGCTTTCCTTTCAAGTCCTCGATCTCATAAAGGCAGTTTCCAACTGCTCGAACTGCCCTACATTTCACAAATTTCTTGCTTAATTTGGCATTTATATTTTTGCTGAAATCACTTAGATGGTGGTTTCTGTGAAATATTTCCTGTCCAGGAACGAACCTAACTTTCCGGGAACGCACATTATATTTCCTAGCCCTGTCTTGGTGGCTTCTTTCTAAATTCCTCCGGACCTCGCTCCTAATTAGCTCCAACTTTGAAGATTTGGGCAGGGCACTAAATTCGGAGTCATTGATGCTGTCAAGCTCCTTAGCTAGACGATAGACACTTCCATGAGTTATCATGTTGGTGCCAAAAAGCGCAAAGTATGGGGTCATACCTATGGATGAGTGGACTGCCGAACGGAGAGCACACTCTATGGCCGACAGATTTTGGTCCCAGTCCCTTTGATCCTCCTTTAGGTAACACCTGATAGCCGCTAACATAGACTGGTTTACCCGTTCTGATTGATTGGCTTGGGGGGAATATAAACCAGTCTTAAAATGTCTAACGCCGTACGCCTCCAGAAACGCAGTGAAGTCTTTACCAACAAACTGTTGGCCATTGTCCGACATCAAAATTTCCGGAACTCCAAATTTATGGAATACTTCGTCCATAAGAAACTTTATAACATTTTTTGATGTGGCTTTGGATAGGGGTTTGAGCAGTACGAACTTCGTTACGTGTCACCGCATGTCATCAAAACACCACAACACCCTTTGCACTCTGTAAAATCTGTTAATAATTGGAGACTACTGGCTCCTTTCACAAGCTACTTAACATCAAGTCCAAAGTCATCGAAGCTAATTCGTCTTCTACATCTACATCAACCTTTCATATGGGGTTTTCGAAGCTGGCCTTCTCCGATCTCACTGTTTCAGATCGCGGACATGATACACTCCTATGGGCTTTCCTTTCAAGTCCTCGATCTCATAAAGGCAGTTTCCAACTGCTCGAACTGCCCTACATTTCACAAATTTCTTGCTTAATTTGGCATTTATATTTTTGCTGAAATCACTTAGCTGGTGGTTTCTGTGAAATATTTCCTGTCCAGGAACGAACCTAACTTTCCGGGAACGCACATTATATTTCCTAGCCCTGTCTTGGTGGCTTCTTTCTAAATTCCTCCGGACCTCGCTCCTAATTAGCTCCAACTTTGAAGATTTGGGCAGGGCACTAAATTCGGAGTCATTGATGCTGTCAAGCTCCTTAGCTAGACGATAGACACTTCCATGAGTTATCATGTTGGTGCCAAAAAGCGCAAAGTATGGGGTCATACCTATGGATGAGTGGACTGCCGAACGGAGAGCACACTCTATGGCCGACAGATTTTGGTCCCAGTCCCTTTGATCCTCCTTTAGGTAACACCTGATAGCCGCTAACATAGACTGGTTTACCCGTTCTGATTGATTGGCTTGGGGGGAATATAAACCAGTCTTAAAATGTCTAACGCCGTACGCCTCCAGAAACGCAGTGAAGTCTTTACCAACAAACTGTTGGCCATTGTCCGACATCAATCCGGAACTCCAAATTTATGGAATACTTCGTCCATAAGAAACTTTATAACATTTTTTGATGTGGCTTTGGATAGGGGTTTGAGCAGTACGAACTTCGTTACGTGGTCTAGGACTATAAAAATGTATGCGTTGTTCGCCTTCGATCGTACATATGGGCCTAAGAAGTCCACGTAGATCTTTTGAAATGGTCTTCCGAAGGGTACATTGTCATTCATGGGCTGTTGCATGTTCTGGTAGTTCGCTTTTGATTCTTTACAAACGGTGCAACTCTTGACGAACTCCCTCACCTGCAGGTTCATATTGGGCCAGTAATACAATTGTTTTAAGCGCTTTAGTGTTTTATGGTAGCCACCATGGGCAGCTGTAGGCGAATCATTGGCTCGCTTTATAGCCATTGACGTTAATGCGGCGGGAACCCAGAGTTTCCATAGGAAGTCCTCGTGGGGAATCTCCATGGTAACCGGAATCGTCTTTTTGTATATGTAGCCGTCTTTGACTATCAGATCTGGTAAGCTGTCTTTATATTCTTGTATGGTTTGAATCTTCGCCATATATTCGTCATTCCTGAAATCATCGGCCGCTAGGTCAACCAAACTCTCCATCTGCTCGGCAAGTTCCTCCAAATTATAGCGAGACAGAGCATCCGGTACCACATTTTGGTTTCCTCGCCGATGTTCTATTTCGAAAGCGTGCCCCTGCAGAAGAAGACTACATCGAGCCAATCGCCCACTTAGCTCCTTGTTGGTTATTAACCACTTTAAGGACGAATGGTCGGTGATGACAGTAAACGGCATCAGCTCAATATAGGGTCTAAACTTCTTGATCGCCATAACCACGGCTAGACACTCCCGCTCCGTTACTGAGTAATTCTTCTGCGCTTGGGTCAGCTTCTGTGACATATAGGCCACCGGATGCTCTCCTCCATCTTCGTCTCGCTGAAAGAGAACCCCACCAATTCCGAGATCCGAGGCATCGCACTGTACGTAAAAATGTCTACGGAAATCCGCATGTTGTAGCACTGGGCTTTGTGTTAGGGCCTGTTTTAGCTTCCCGAATGCTTTTTTCGCCTCTTCTCCGAACTCGAAGGATCGTCCTTTTTTAAGGGTAGCAAAAATGGGTGCTGTTATGGTGGCGTAGTCAGCGATGAAGCGGCGATACCAGCCGGTCATGCCCGTAAATCTTCGTACTTGACGTGCATTTTTAGGGTAGTCGCAATTAACGATGGCCGACACCTTTTCTGGGTCCACTTTAAGTTGGCCTCCGCCTACAATATAACCCAAATAGCGCAATTCTCGAAAACAAAATTTTGATTTCTCGACGTTAATTGTCAGATTGGCCTCTCTCAACAACCCGGCCACTTCACGCAGAAGCTGGATATGAGTCTCAAAGTCCGGCGCCACTATTAACAAGTCGTCTAAGTAGACGAATACTCGCTCCCGAATGTGCCCTGGAATGACCTTATCCATCAACCGACACAACCTTTGGGCTGCATTACACAGCCCAAAAGGCATGACGGTATAATGATATAAGGGCCTTCCAGGGACAGTGAACGCCGTCTTCTCTCTGCTCTTTGTTTCAAGCGGGATTTGCCAGAAGGCATCCTTCAAATCCACGCTTGAAATAAAGTGTGTATCTCCCAACCTGCTGAGCAGTCCCTCAATGTTTGGGAGGGGATAGGCATCCTTGACCGTCAGGGCATTGAGCTTCCTGGCGTCCAGGCATAGCCTGTTTTTAGTGCCTTTGCGCACCAAAGTTACAGGGCTATTCCATGGACTCTGGCTTGGCTCAATGACCTTCATGTCAAGCATCCTATCTAGCTCCGCAAACATGAGGGCCTGAACAGCTGGTGATACAGGATAATGCCTTTGCTTTACCGGCTCTGCTTCTGCCGTGTCGATGAAATGCGTCTCAAGGCTAGTTTTACCTAAACCCAAAACGGCGAATGATGGGAATTGTGCTATGACCTCATCTAACCTTCTTCTATCTTCCTTGGACAAAATATGGAAGGTCGGATCAGTACTTTCCGCCGAGGTTTCTTCCTCAGCCGATAGACATTCTATGGCAGACAGCAGTTTGAAAGAACGCATGAAGTCGATTCCGAGGTATAGTGCCCTACCCAACGTCGGCACCAAGAACAATTCCACCTCTTTCTCGACTTTATTCAACTTCACAAGCGTTCTAACCCGACCCACCACTGGGTGAGGTGTACCGTCAGCAGTCTTAATGACCGCCCGAAAGGGGTATATTGGGATACTGGCCTGCTCCGCCAGTTCAACTCCGCCTCTGCCCAGGCAGGTCACGGTGGCGCCACTATCTAACAATCCCTCGACTTCCACAAAACCTATTTTAATGCGGGCATACAACCGAGTATCGTCTCCTTCGAAGAGCATTGCTTCCGAAATCTGGTGCCGTAACTTCTTCCGAGCCCTAAACCTCCTCCTGGCCTTTTCGATTCTCCTAATCTTACCTAAATTGGGTTTCTTTCTTGTTCCTTTTACTTCCAACAATTCATTTTCCTTAAGAGTGTAAACTATTCTATCAGAATCCATGGATGAAAATTCAGGGATTTCAGTGCACTTACTATCTAGCCTACCTTCTAAAACTTCCTGATCCTTAATATCTACTACTTCGCTAACAACTTCATTAAAAATCCTTTCTCCAAAATTTCCGGAACTCCAAATTTATGGAATACTTCGTCCATAAGAAACTTTATAACATTTTTTGATGTGGCTTTGGATAGGGGTTTGAGCAGTACGAACTTCGTTACGTGTCACCGCATGTCATCAAAACACCACAACACCCTTTGCACTCTGTAAAATCTGTTAATAATTGGAGACTACTGGCTCCTTTCACAAGCTACTTAACATCAAGTCCAAAGTCATCGAAGCTAATTCGTCTTCTACATCTACATCAACCTTTCATATGGGGTTTTCGAAGCTGGCCTTCTCCGATCTCACTGTTTCAGATCGCGGACATGATACACTCCTATGGGCTTTCCTTTCAAGTCCTCGATCTCATAAAGGCAGTTTCCAACTGCTCGAACTGCCCTACATTTCACAAATTTCTTGCTTAATTTGGCATTTATATTTTTGCTGAAATCACTTAGCTGGTGGTTTCTGTGAAATATTTCCTGTCCAGGAACGAACCTAACTTTCCGGGAACGCACATTATATTTCCTAGCCCTGTCTTGGTGGCTTCTTTCTAAATTCCTCCGGACCTCGCTCCTAATTAGCTCCAACTTTGAAGATTTGGGCAGGGCACTAAATTCGGAGTCATTGATGCTGTCAAGCTCCTTAGCTAGACGATAGACACTTCCATGAGTTATCATGTTGGTGCCAAAAAGCGCAAAGTATGGGGTCATACCTATGGATGAGTGGACTGCCGAACGGAGAGCACACTCTATGGCCGACAGATTTTGGTCCCAGTCCCTTTGATCCTCCTTTAGGTAACACCTGATAGCCGCTAACATAGACTGGTTTACCCGTTCTGATTGATTGGCTTGGGGGGAATATAAACCAGTCTTAAAATGTCTAACGCCGTACGCCTCCAGAAACGCAGTGAAGTCTTTACCAACAAACTGTTGGCCATTGTCCGACATCAATCCGGAACTCCAAATTTATGGAATACTTCGTCCATAAGAAACTTTATAACATTTTTTGATGTGGCTTTGGATAGGGGTTTGAGCAGTACGAACTTCGTTACGTGGTCTAGGACTATAAAAATGTATGCGTTGTTCGCCTTCGATCGTACATATGGGCCTAAGAAGTCCACGTAGATCTTTTGAAATGGTCTTCCGAAGGGTACATTGTCATTCATGGGCTGTTGCATGTTCTGGTAGTTCGCTTTTGATTCTTTACAAACGGTGCAACTCTTGACGAACTCCCTCACCTGCAGGTTCATATTGGGCCAGTAATACAATTGTTTTAAGCGCTTTAGTGTTTTATGGTAGCCACCATGGGCAGCTGTAGGCGAATCATTGGCTCGCTTTATAGCCATTGACGTTAATGCGGCGGGAACCCAGAGTTTCCATAGGAAGTCCTCGTGGGGAATCTCCATGGTAACCGGAATCGTCTTTTTGTATATGTAGCCGTCTTTGACTATCAGATCTGGTAAGCTGTCTTTATATTCTTGTATGGTTTGAATCTTCGCCATATATTCGTCATTCCTGAAATCATCGGCCGCTAGGTCAACCAAACTCTCCATCTGCTCGGCAAGTTCCTCCAAATTATAGCGAGACAGAGCATCCGGTACCACATTTTGGTTTCCTCGCCGATGTTCTATTTCGAAAGCGTGCCCCTGCAGAAGAAGACTACATCGAGCCAATCGCCCACTTAGCTCCTTGTTGGTTATTAACCACTTTAAGGACGAATGGTCGGTGATGACAGTAAACGGCATCAGCTCAATATAGGGTCTAAACTTCTTGATCGCCATAACCACGGCTAGACACTCCCGCTCCGTTACTGAGTAATTCTTCTGCGCTTGGGTCAGCTTCTGTGACATATAGGCCACCGGATGCTCTCCTCCATCTTCGTCTCGCTGAAAGAGAACCCCACCAATTCCGAGATCCGAGGCATCGCACTGTACGTAAAAATGTCTACGGAAATCCGCATGTTGTAGCACTGGGCTTTGTGTTAGGGCCTGTTTTAGCTTCCCGAATGCTTTTTTCGCCTCTTCTCCGAACTCGAAGGATCGTCCTTTTTTAAGGGTAGCAAAAATGGGTGCTGTTATGGTGGCGTAGTCAGCGATGAAGCGGCGATACCAGCCGGTCATGCCCGTAAATCTTCGTACTTGACGTGCATTTTTAGGGTAGTCGCAATTAACGATGGCCGACACCTTTTCTGGGTCCACTTTAAGTTGGCCTCCGCCTACAATATAACCCAAATAGCGCAATTCTCGAAAACAAAATTTTGATTTCTCGACGTTAATTGTCAGATTGGCCTCTCTCAACAACCCGGCCACTTCACGCAGAAGCTGGATATGAGTCTCAAAGTCCGGCGCCACTATTAACAAGTCGTCTAAGTAGACGAATACTCGCTCCCGAATGTGCCCTGGAATGACCTTATCCATCAACCGACACAACCTTTGGGCTGCATTACACAGCCCAAAAGGCATGACGGTATAATGATATAAGGGCCTTCCAGGGACAGTGAACGCCGTCTTCTCTCTGCTCTTTGTTTCAAGCGGGATTTGCCAGAAGGCATCCTTCAAATCCACGCTTGAAATAAAGTGTGTATCTCCCAACCTGCTGAGCAGTCCCTCAATGTTTGGGAGGGGATAGGCATCCTTGACCGTCAGGGCATTGAGCTTCCTGGCGTCCAGGCATAGCCTGTTTTTAGTGCCTTTGCGCACCAAAGTTACAGGGCTATTCCATGGACTCTGGCTTGGCTCAATGACCTTCATGTCAAGCATCCTATCTAGCTCCGCAAACATGAGGGCCTGAACAGCTGGTGATACAGGATAATGCCTTTGCTTTACCGGCTCTGCTTCTGCCGTGTCGATGAAATGCGTCTCAAGGCTAGTTTTACCTAAACCCAAAACGGCGAATGATGGGAATTGTGCTATGACCTCATCTAACCTTCTTCTATCTTCCTTGGACAAAATATGGAAGGTCGGATCAGTACTTTCCGCCGAGGTTTCTTCCTCAGCCGATAGACATTCTATGGCAGACAGCAGTTTGAAAGAACGCATGAAGTCGATTCCGAGGTATAGTGCCCTACCCAACGTCGGCACCAAGAACAATTCCACCTCTTTCTCGACTTTATTCAACTTCACAAGCGTTCTAACCCGACCCACCACTGGGTGAGGTGTACCGTCAGCAGTCTTAATGACCGCCCGAAAGGGGTATATTGGGATACTGGCCTGCTCCGCCAGTTCAACTCCGCCTCTGCCCAGGCAGGTCACGGTGGCGCCACTATCTAACAATCCCTCGACTTCCACAAAACCTATTTTAATGCGGGCATACAACCGAGTATCGTCTCCTTCGAAGAGCATTGCTTCCGAAATCTGGTGCCGTAACTTCTTCCGAGCCCTAAACCTCCTCCTGGCCTTTTCGATTCTCCTAATCTTACCTAAATTGGGTTTCTTTCTTGTTCCTTTTACTTCCAACAATTCATTTTCCTTAAGAGTGTAAACTATTCTATCAGAATCCATGGATGAAAATTCAGGGATTTCAGTGCACTTACTATCTAGCCTACCTTCTAAAACTTCCTGATCCTTAATATCTACTACTTCGCTAACAACTTCATTAAAAATCCTTTCTCGTGCCGCCTCATATTCACGGAGACGGACGTGCCAGGGTTTTATCTCCTTAAGTCTAATATCCAGGTTTCCCTGACTCCTAGGGCAACTGGGTTTGGTCACTTTCTCCAAACCACAACCGAAACAAAACAGATTCCTGGTGGTCGAGGGGCAATCCATAAACCCATGGCCTTTCTCCCTACAATTCCAACAAACATATTTTGATTGCCTGGAGATCGCCTCCACCTCCCACTCATCTGTAGGATTATCGCACTCGATGGCATGTACACGACCGGGAACATGCTGTCTGTACGGCTGTGTGGCCTGCTTCTGATTCAGCAACAGCTGCTCAGCTTTCCGGCATTCTTCCCGGAAGTGTTGTAAGCCGTAAATTCGAATAGGAAACACCAGATTCGCCATGGCCGGTCTCAAGTTACTCTTCATCATGTCCACCAGCATATTCTCCTCCATCGGCACTCGTTGCTGAAGGTGCAGGTGTAGCAAGGCGTTGTAATAATCCTCAAACGGCTCATGGGGACCCTGACGGCGGTCCATCATGCGACGCTGCACGTCAAAATCGCTCTCGTACTTCCTAAACTGTGAGAGGAATGCATGCTTAATATCCTGGAAGTTATTCAATCTCCCCAAGCGACGCTGCATCCAAAACCAGCTCTCGGCGGGACCTTCCAAAAGCTGCGGGAACTTTACCGCAACTTCTTCATCCAGGCAACCGTAATCCTCTTTCAACCGCTCTAACCGGAAGATGAAATCTTCAGCCGTAATGGACTTTGAAGATCCATCAAACTTTAACTTCCAGCGGTCCATATCGTTTCGGCGAGTATTACATAACCCCATTCCGTGTGACCAATTGTTTGGATATTGCGGTGGCAACTCCCTCTGGGGCGGAGGCTGGTTGTTCCCAGCCGGAGTTGGGTGCTGCTTTCCCGGAGGCGGTACTGATCTGTCTTTCGACGATTGGTACGGATTGATCTGACCATCTGTATTGCGCTGCGTTGAAGGCTGCTCATGAACAGATGGCTGCTGCCGAGGGTTACCGTGGGGGCGCTGCTCCTGAAGATTTGGATCTACCGGATCACTCGAGAATCCAGCTATAGGTGGAGGTCTTCCATTCCCGCCAGTCCTATTCCCTTTTCGCGCAAGAATACTGGTGTCAGCTCCCATATCGGCTAAGGTTTTCTGCACTAATTGTGGTACTAACGATGTCAATTTTTCGTTTAGCAATCTTATTACATCAGCCTGTCCGACTGCTATTGCCGAATTTATTACATCGCGCAATATAATGTTCCCCGTTGAAGCCGCATTTCGTTCCTGCGGCACCTGGCCGCTCTGCTCCCGCGCCGCTTTACTAATATTTTGCGCTGTCAAACTACTAAAATCTGGGGTATCAGGCGTATTTCCTCCCATATACGAGTCTGATCCATTTCCCGATTGGGCTGGACTTGACATCGTCGACAAACCCTCTCCTCCTGCAACCATTGAAATGCCCATCCATCCTGTTGAAGTAGTCGCCGTGACTGTTGTGGTCGCTGTGGTTGTTGTGGTCGCCGCGGTTGTTGTGGTCGCCGCGGTGATTGCAGCTTCGGCACCAATCGCTGTTGTTGTCGTGTTTGTTGCCATGTTGGAGCAGTTTGGTGTGTAACTATCCTCTTCGTATGACTTCGCTCTAGTCTTCACCATTATCTATAAACACCCCAACACAATGTCTACCCCTGTACCTCTGAGCCGAATACTACTCTTCCTCCTTATACTTCAGGCCTGTATATCTACTCCAATGTAAATCTGCAAACCATATAATCGAATAAAACTAACGTATGTGGACCTCCAACAATGCCTTATACGCTCCTATTTCCCTTTAAAACTTCTTCTTCTTCCTATCTGAAAATTATATTTTTACTTTCTGCAAACCGAAAACTCCTTTCCCTCTTCAAATGTAATTATCGCGGATACCAAACCAATAATTGCTGCTAAAGGATTTGGAAACGTAGACTTATTTCAGGTGGTTATATGAATAAACCAATCAAAATCTTAAATAGCAAAAAAAAAAACAACACTCACTTTACCTCCAGGAAGTGAGTGTCTCTGCTCTCACATGACTCGTTGTATAAGTTCATGAAAAACTGGGATTGATTTGCCAACCAACAGACAAAACTAAAGGACTCTGAACTAATCTTCTCCAGTAGACTAAAATTCAGGACTCCTTAGCCAGAATGAAACAACTATTCTTCATGAAACGGACGGACAGGCTTGCGAACCAATTTGGGCTATTGTATTTAGCTATTGCCTCTAATAGTGTGTTTTTCTTTTTGTTAGTGTCGTCGCTACCGACCTGTTGTTTTCAAGCAACAGGTATGCTAGGCGTGACTTACGACTCCTTCAATACAGAAAACATAGTCATCCCAACTTCATCCTATCCCTCTAAGGTCGAACACCTTGCTCTCGAGTGTGACTTCCTACAAATCTATCCCCGTGCCTAAGGTGTCCGAATCCCAGAGAAGTAAGACCGCGTCGGTAATGACATAAAAAAACATGTAGTAGGGTACCTAATAACTCAGGCCCCACGTTGGGCGCCATTTTTGTCCTGTCCTAGGGACCTCTGTCGTCTGGAGTTAGAAACGGTTCACCGCCGTCGCTGGCAAGGTGGCATTTGCCCTGGCTTTAGCTCAGCCTGCGGGGCCGCAGTTCTTGCAGGTGAACAGATTCTCGACAGAGAGGACAAAAAAATCAAATCTATTGCCAGCTATGGATGATAGAACAAAAAAAAAGACGACAAATCATGACATATACTCTTACATTATGTTCAGACTACACTAGATTAAGCCAATCGAAATAAATCAAGATAATGTACTTAACCGTCGTATAAGGTATAGTCTAAACGAATATATAAATTGGAATATGGATTCGATTGGTTTTATGGCACCGATTGGTTGTTTATAGTGCCGGAGAAATCCCACCCCACCATGGTATTCAAGATCTCCATAATATATAGAATACCCCTAATTCCCGCCACCTGCTGTTCGTCTACGTTTCCTTACCTTTTACTCGTTTAGTTAGCCATTACAGAACACTTTTCACTTCATTTCACGTTATAAATAGTTTTATTTGTTGTTATTTCAATACAAATTATTTCATTTGGACAGACATCAACTAATTTCGGGTAAGTTATGTAATTAATATAAACAAAGAAAATACAATATAGTGACAATTCTAATAAATTGTCGGCCTTTTTAAGAAAATTCTAACATTCTCCATGTAGGATTGGAGTGAATAATTAATGGTATCTGCCAGACTAAATGGTTTTTGTTTCTTCTACAGGTTCTAGTGGCAACGTGCAGGATGGATACACCGCAACAGACTGAGGATGATGTCGGACGCCTTATCTATGGACCAATGGCTCTTCCCAAGGTAAAAGTATTCGTAAGGTAAGTATGTATTCGTAAGGTAAGTATGTGTTCGTAAGGTAAGTATTGGCGGTTAATTATATTCCAGGTCTTGAACATGTAAATTGCAAAATATTATTTCATACATAGATTTAAGTTTTTTTTTTGTTTTTTTTTTCTTTATAGATTCAGAAAAGACAACAAATGGAGTGGAAAACGCCTGCACTGTATGGCGAATCGCGATGTAATCACTGACCCTAGCTTGAGCTCAACCACAGGTTCTGTTCACTTCACCCAATGAGGAACACGGTAAGTAAAACGATAACTACTCACTTGTTAACCCTTCTCTTCTAATATATTTCTTCTATTTCCTTATCTTTTCATGTTTCCTCCCCGGAATCTAATTACGAGTGTTTGTCTGTCCGAGTTCGGTTGTCGTAAAAGTTAAATGGGAAAGATACCAAAGGCAAGCCTGGATGGACATGCCGTAATTACAGCGCCTCCCTCGGTGGATTGGAGTTGTGATGAGTATGGCTCCACGATGTAATTTATTTTGGCGATATATTTGGGTTTAAAATGATATTTTTAATCACTTTTTTTCTTTTGACTTTTGTTCTCAATTTTTGTTAAAGTTTGTTTGGTTTAAGTTTCAGTTTGTTATTTCGTTAAAATTTGTTTGGTTTAAGTTTCAGTTTGTTACAATAGTTTATGTACAATATTTTATTTTATGTACAATTTTACTATATTTTAATAATTTTTCTTTTCAGGATAAATTTTGATTCTTTTAGTTTTTGTACTTTGCTTTCATGTGTTTGAACCCTATTATAAGGGATAAATTTTATTTCAATAAAGAGATTCACAGATTCACAATTTTAATCTGTCTTTTTTTTCCAATCGTTGGAGCCACACATCCAATCTTCTCAGTAAGTATCATCAAAAAGCCGATTTTGATCAATCTTCCTCATTGGAAATTTCTCTGTCCTTCGTCATTTTCCTAGTCTTTTTTATTTCCCCTCTTTGACGTTTAGCAAATTTATCTACAAAACAGCTGTTTTGTAATATAAATCGTTTTATTCTTCTTCTTATTAATTTTGTGTTTAACCCCTTAAGAGGCGCACACCACAATTTCTTGAGACTTGGATGCTTCTGCATCTATCTACGAAACGGAATTCGATATCGTCATATAAATTGCATGGATTGTGTGTCAACGTTTGCTTAATAAACGACGTAAGAAACGAGACTGTATATATTATAGGTCACGATATATTTGCTCTCATATGGACATGTGATTGATTTGACAAGCTGACCCTTGTATTTCTTGAGACATGGATGCTTCTGCATCTATCTTCGAGACGGAATTCGATATCGTCATATAAATTGCAGGGATTGTGTCTCAAAGTTTGCCTAACAAACGACGTAAGAAGCGAGACTGCAGATATTATGGGTCACGATATATTTGCTCTCATATGGGCTTGTGATTGATTTGACAAAGGTGACCCTTGTATTTCTTGAGACTTGGATGCTTCTGCATTTTTCTTCGAGACGGAATTCTATATCGTCATATAAACTGCAGCGATTGTGTGTCAAAGTTTGCTTAGCAAACGACGTAAGAAACGAGGCTGCAGATATTATGGGTCACGATATATTTGATCTCATATGGACATGTGATTGATTTGACGAAGTTGACCCTTGCATTTCATGAGACTTGGATGCTTCTGCATCTATCTTTGAAACGGAATTCTATATCGTCTTATAAATTGCACGGATTATGTGTCAAAGTTTGCTTAACAAACGAAGTAAGAAGCTAGACTGCAGATATTATGGGTCTTGCATTTCATGTAAATATTGCACTGAGTTAATCTAGTTATTGCACGATTTCTCTTTCTGTGTAAGATGTCGGTAACAGTATGCTGCATTGTCCGTATCACTCTTAAAGTTAATTCTCTTTGTTGTTGGTATATTGTTAATATGTAGCATCTCCAAAGTAAGTCAACGTTTGCTTAATAAACGACGTAAGAAACGAGACTGTATATATTATGGGTCACGATATATTTTCTCTCATAAGGACATGTGATTGACTTGACAAAGCTGACCCTTGTATTTCTTGAGACATGGATGCTTCTGCATATATCTTCCAGACGGAATTCAATATCGTCATATAAGATGCACGGATTGTGTGTCAAAGTGTGCTTAACAAACGACGTAAGAAGCGAGACTGCAGATATTATGGGCCACGATATATTTGCTCCCATTTGGACATGTGATTGATTTGACGAAGTTGACCCTTGCATTTCATGAGACTTGGATGCTTCTGCATCTATCAACGAAACGGAATTCGATATCGTCATATAAATTGCATGGATTGTGTGTCAACGTTTGCTTAATAACCGACGTAAGAAACGAGACTGTATATATTATGGGTCACGATATATTTGCTCTCATATGGACATGTGATTGATTTGACGAAGTTGACCCTTGTATTTCATGAGACTTGGATGCTTCTGCATCTACCTTCAAAACGGAATTCGATATCGTCATATAAACTGCACGGATTGTGTGTCAAAGTTTGCTTAACAAACGACGTAAGGAACGATGCTGCAGATATTATGGGTCACGATATATTTGCTCTCGTATGGGCATGTGATTGATTTGACAAATCTGACCCATGTATTTCTTGAGACTTGGATACTTCTGCATCAATCTTCGAGACGGAATTCGATATCGTCATATAAATCGCATGGATTGTGTGCCAAAGTTTGCTTAATAAGCGACGTAAGAAGCGAGACTGTATATATTATGGGTCACGATATATTTGCTATCATATGGACATGTGATTGATTTGACAAAGCTGACCCTTGTATTGTTTGAGACTTGGATGCATCTGCATCTACCTTCAAAACGGAATTCGATATCGTCATATAAATTGCATGGAATGTGTGTCAAAGTTTGCTTAACAAACGACGTAAGAAGCGAGACGGCAGATATTATTTGTCACGATATATTTTTGCTCTCATATGGACATATGATTGATTTGACGAAGCTGACCTTTGTATTTCATATGGACATGTGATTGATTTGACAAAGCTGACCCTTGTATTGTTTGAGACTTGGATGCTTCTGCATCTACCTTCAAAACGGAATTCGATATCGTCATATAAGATGCATGGATTGTGTGTCAAATTTGCTTAACAAACGACGTAAGAAGCGAGACGGCAGATATTATGGGTCACGATATATTTTTGCTCTCATATGGACATGTAATTGATTTGACAAAGCTGACCCATGTATTGTTTGAGACTTGGATGCTTCTGCATCTGTCTTCAAAACGGAATTCGATATAGTTATATAAATTGCATGGATTGTGTGTCAAAGTTTGCTTAACAAACGACGTAAGAAGCGAGACGGCAGATATTATTGGTCACGATATATTTTTGCTCTCATATGGACATATGATTGATTTGACGAAGCTGACCTTTGTATTTCATATGGACATGTGATTGATTTGACGAAGCTGACCCATGTATTGTTTGAGACTTGGATGCTTCTGCATCTATCTTCGAGACGGAATTCAATATCGTCATATAAAATGCATGGATTGTGTGTTAAAGTTTGCTTAACAAACGACGTAAGAAGCGAGACCGCAGATATTATGGGTCACGATATATTTGCTCTCATATGTACATGTGATTGATTTGACAAAGCTGACCCATGTATTGTTTGAGACTTGGATGCTTCTGCATCTGTCTTCAAAACGGAATTCGATATAGTTATATAAATTGCATGGATTGTGTGTCAAAGTTTGCTTAACAAACGACGTAAGAAGCGAGACGGCAGATATTATTGGTCACGATATATTTTTGCTCTCATATGGATATGTGATTGATTTGACGAAGCTGACCCATGTATTGTTTGAGACTTGGATGCTTCTTCATCTATCTTCGAGACTTGGATGCTTCTGCATCTATCTTCGAGACGGAATTCTATATCGTCATATAAATTGCAGGGATTGTGTGTCAAAGTTTGCTTAACAAACGACGTAAGAAGCGAGACGGCAGATATTATGGGTCACGATATATTTGCTCTGATATGGACATGTGATTGATTTAACAAAGCTGACCCTTGTATTTCTTGAGACTTGGATGCTTCTGCATTTTTCTTCGAGACGGAATTCTATATCGTCATATAAATTGCAGGGATTGTGTGTCAAAGTTTGCTTAGCAAACGACGTAAGAAACGAGGCTGCAGATATTATGGGTCACAATATATTTGATCTCATATGGACATGTGATTGATTTGACGAAGTTGACCCTTGCATTTCATGAGACTTGGATGCTTCTGCATCTATCTTTGAAACGGAATTCTATATCGTCTTATAAATTGCACGGATTATGTGTCAAAGCTTGCTTAACAAACGAAGTAAGAAGCTAGACTGCAGATATTATGGGTCTTGCATTTCATGTAAATATTGCACTGAGTTAATCTAGTTATTGCACGATTTCTCTTTCTGTGTAAGATGTCGGTAACAGTATGCTGCATTGTCCGTATCACTCTTAAAGTTAATTCTCTTTGTTGTTGGTATATTGTTAATATGTAGCATCTCCAAAGTAAGTCTCCTATTGTATTGGTTTTCCGTTTGTAGTATTTGCACTCTCTCGAAGTTTGGCATATGGTTATTTCTCTTGCAGTGGTCTGCAAGAGCTGTTTTTTGAATTGCATTACTGTTTCTCAATTTAATAATTATCAACAATTTAATTTACGCAAAAGTACCAAGCAGGACACAGGATACAAAAGAGAAAATCTACAAATCTATGATTTATGTTCCAAAAATATCTGAAAGGTTTCAAAAATCAGATCTTTATGATAAAGATAAATACATTGTGGCACAAAAAACAAATAATACCCTTAAAAAGGTGTTTTCGAACACAAAAAACAAAATACAGAATTTGGACATACATAATGTTATTTATAAAATAGAATGTGGTGGTAACACTGGAGAACAATGTGGGAAGATGTACGTTGGAACCACGAAAAATAAATTGAAAACTAGACTATCGGCTCACAAATCCGATATTAAATTGAGAAACAATAATGTAATTCAAAAAACAGCTCTTGCAGACCACTGCAAGAGAAATAACCATATGCCAAACTTCGATAGAGTGCAAATACTACAAACGGAAAACCAATACAATAGGAGACTTACTTTGGAGATGCTACATATTAACAATATACCAACAACAAAGAGAATTAACTTTAAGAGTGATACGGACAATGCAGCATACTGTTACCGACATCTTACACAGAAAGAGAAATCGTGCAATAACTAGATTAACTCAGTGCAATATTTACACTCGACGACGACGATAGTGAAGTCTATCATAGTTATAAGTAATCTTGACACTAGTTTTATAAGTTATTAATGTAAGCGATTCTCGTTTCTTTAAATTTTGTGTTTGTTTATTATTATGTTAAATGCTGTGATACTAATATGAAATAAATATTTTGTAGATTTTCCCTGAAGATGCAATTTAGAGTAATTGCGAAATATTGGAAAAATTAAAATAAAAAACATGACCTCAAGCTCAAAAAATATTTGCTTCATTTGAAATATTATGGGTCACGATATATTTGCTCTCATATGGGCTTGTGATTGATTTGACAAAGCTGACCCTTGTATTTCTTGAGACTTGGATGCTTCTGCATCTATCTTCGAGACGGAATTCTATATCGTCATATAAATTGCAGGGATTGTGTGTCAAAGTTTGCTTAACAAACGACGTAAGAAGCGAGACGGCAGATATTATGGGTCACGATATATTTGCTCTGATATGGACATGTGATTGATTTAACAAAGCTGACCCTTGTATTTCATGAGACTTGGATGCTTCTGCATCTATCTACGAAACGGAATTCGATATCGTCATATAAATTGCATGGATTGTGTGTCAACGTTTGCTTAATAAACGACGTAAGAAACGAGACTGTATATATTATGGGTCACGATATATTTTCTCTCATAAGGACATGTGATTGACTTGACAAAGCTGACCCTTGTATTTCTTGAGACATGGATGCTTCTGCATATATCTTCCAGACGGAATTCAATATCGTCATATAAGATGCACGGATTGTGTGTCAAAGTGTGCTTAACAAACGACGTAAGAAGCGAGACTGCAGATATTATGGGCCACGATATATTTGCTCCCATATGGACATGTGATTGATTTGACGAAGTTGACCCTTGCATTTCATGAGACTTGGATGCTTCTGCATCTATCAACGAAACGGAATTCGATATCGTCATATAAATTGCATGGGTTGTGTGTCAACGTTTGCTTAATAACCGACGTAAGAAACGAGACTGTATATATTATGGGTCACGATATATTTGCTCTCATATGGACATGTGATTGATTTGACGAAGTTGACCCTTGTATTTCATGAGACTTGGATGCTTCTGCATCTACCTTCAAAACGGAATTCGATATCGTCATATAAACTGCACGGATTGTGTGTCAAAGTTTGCTTAACAAACGACGTAAGGAACGATGCTGCAGATATTATGGGTCACGATATATTTGCTCTCGTATGGGCATGTGATTGATTTGACAAATCTGACCCATGTATTTCTTGAGACTTGGATACTTCTGCATCAATCTTCGAGACGGAATTCGATATCGTCATATAAATCGCATGGATTGTGTGCCAAAGTTTGCTTAATAAGCGACGTAAGAAGCGAGACTGTATATATTATGGGTCACGATATATTTGCTATCATATGGACATGTGATTGATTTGACAAAGCTGACCCTTGTATTGTTTGAGACTTGGATGCATCTGCATCTACCTTCAAAACGGAATTCGATATCGTCATATAAATTGCATGGAATGTGTGTCAAAGTTTGCTTAACAAACGACGTAAGAAGCGAGACGGCAGATATTATTTGTCACGATATATTTTTGCTCTCATATGGACATATGATTGATTTGACGAAGCTGACCTTTGTATTTCATATGGACATGTGATTGATTTGACAAAGCTGACCCTTGTATTGTTTGAGACTTGGATGCTTCTGCATCTACCTTCAAAACGGAATTCGATATCGTCATATAAATTGCATGGATTGTGTGTCAAATTTGCTTAACAAACGACGTAAGAAGCGAGACGGCAGATATTATGGGTCACGATATATTTTTGCTCTCATATGGACATGTAATTGATTTGACAAAGCTGACCCATGTATTGTTTGAGACTTGGATGCTTCTGCATCTGTCTTCAAAACGGAATTCGATATAGTTATATAAATTGCATGGATTGTGTGTCAAAGTTTGCTTAACAAACGACGTAAGAAGCGAGACGGCAGATATTATTGGTCACGATATATTTTTGCTCTCATATGGACATATGATTGATTTGACGAAGCTGACCTTTGTATTTCATATGGACATGTGATTGATTTGACGAAGCTGACCCATGTATTGTTTGAGACTTGGATGCTTCTGCATCTATCTTCGAGACGGAATTCAATATCGTCATATAAAATGCATGGATTGTGTGTTAAAGTTTGCTTAACAAACGACGTAAGAAGCGAGACCGCAGATATTATGGGTCACGATATATTTGCTCTCATATGTACATGTGATTGATTTGACAAAGCTGACCCATGTATTGTTTGAGACTTGGATGCTTCTGCATCTGTCTTCAAAACGGAATTCGATATAGTTATATAAATTGCATGGATTGTGTGTCAAAGTTTGCTTAACAAACGACGTAAAAAGCGAGACGGCAGATATTATTGGTCACGATATATTTTTGCTCTCATATGGATATGTGATTGATTTGACGAAGCTGACCCATGTATTGTTTGAGACTTGGATGCTTCTTCATCTATCTTCGAGACTTGGATGCTTCTGCATCTATCTTCGAGACGGAATTCTATATCGTCATATAAATTGCAGGGATTGTGTGTCAAAGTTTGCTTAACAAACGACGTAAGAAGCGAGACGGCAGATATTATGGGTCACGATATATTTGCTCTCATATGGACATGTGATTGATTTAACAAAGCTGACCCTTGTATTTCATGAGACTTGGATGCTTCTGCATCTATCTACGAAACGGAATTCGATATCGTCATATAAATTGCATGGATTGTGTGTCAACGTTTGCTTAATAAACGACGTAAGAAACGAGACTGTATATATTATGGGTCACGATATATTTTCTCTCATAAGGACATGTGATTGATTTGACAAAGCTGACCTATGTATTTCTTAAGACTTGGATGCTCCTGCATCTACAGTATCGGCCAAAACTAAAGCACCCCCTCAGTAAATTTTTTTGAAATGATAATTTTTTTATTAAAACTAAATTATAAATTTATTTTTTATTTTTCTTTTTATTTATTTATATCTTTATAATTGAAAAATAAAAAAATAAGGAGATCAGAATTTAATAAACAAAAGTTAAAATTCAAAAAACATTTTAGGTCGCAAATATAAGCGGACAAAACTAAAGCACCCCCCCATTTGAGGTACAGCAAAAACTATTGAAATCAATATTTCGTTGCTTATCCTCTATTCTGGATGACACAATCACATATTTTAGGCATAAAGGATACTAAATTATTAATTATTGCAGGCGAAATAATCGGTTTTCGGAAAATTTAGCTTAAATCCTCAAAATACTGAAAATCGGAAGGTACCGTTATATGGAGGCTATACCCAAACGTGGACCCAGGTCCACGATTTTTGGTGGATATGTTTTGTGACCACTAAGAACCCTAAGTACCAAATTACAGCTAATTTAGTAGGAAAATGTGGCTTAAATATCCGAAATACCGAAGATCGGAAGGTACCGCTATAAGGGGGCTATACCAAAACATTAGCCGATATTGTTCATATTCATCCAAAAATGATGCTACAGCATCCACTAGTATATATGGACATATGATTGATTTGACGAAGCTGACCTTTGTATTTCATATGGACATGTGATTGATTTGACAAAGCTGACCCTTGTATTGTTTGAGACTTGGATGCTTCTGCATCTACCTTCAAAACGGAATTCGATATCGTCATATAAATTGCATGGATTGTGTGTCAAATTTGCTTAACAAACGACGTAAGAAGCGAGACGGCAGATATTATGGGTCACGATATATTTTTGCTCTCATATGGACATGTAATTGATTTGACAAAGCTGACCCATGTATTGTTTGAGACTTGGATGCTTCTGCATCTGTCTTCAAAACGGAATTCGATATAGTTATATAAATTGCATGGATTGTGTGTCAAAGTTTGCTTAACAAACGACGTAAGAAGCGAGACGGCAGATATTATTGGTCACGATATATTTTTGCTCTCATATGGACATATGATTGATTTGACGAAGCTGACCTTTGTATTTCATATGGACATGTGATTGATTTGACGAAGCTGACCCATGTATTGTTTGAGACTTGGATGCTTCTGCATCTATCTTCGAGACGGAATTCAATATCGTCATATAAAATGCATGGATTGTGTGTTAAAGTTTGCTTAACAAACGACGTAAGAAGCGAGACCGCAGATATTATGGGTCACGATATATTTGCTCTCATATGTACATGTGATTGATTTGACAAAGCTGACCCATGTATTGTTTGAGACTTGGATGCTTCTGCATCTGTCTTCAAAACGGAATTCGATATAGTTATATAAATTGCATGGATTGTGTGTCAAAGTTTGCTTAACAAACGAAGTAAAAAGCGAGACGGCAGATATTATTGGTCACGATATATTTTTGCTCTCATATGGATATGTGATTGATTTGACGAAGCTGACCCATGTATTGTTTGAGACTTGGATGCTTCTTCATCTATCTTCGAGACTTGGATGCTTCTGCATCTATCTTCGAGACGGAATTCTATATCGTCATATAAATTGCAGGGATTGTGTGTCAAAGTTTGCTTAACAAACGACGTAAGAAGCGAGACGGCAGATATTATGGGTCACGATATATTTGCTCTCATATGGACATGTGATTGATTTAACAAAGCTGACCCTTGTATTTCATGAGACTTGGATGCTTCTGCATCTATCTACGAAACGGAATTCGATATCGTCATATAAATTGCATGGATTGTGTGTCAACGTTTGCTTAATAAACGACGTAAGAAACGAGACTGTATATATTATGGGTCACGATATATTTTCTCTCATAAGGACATGTGATTGATTTGACAAAGCTGACCTATGTATTTCTTAAGACTTGGATGCTCCTGCATCTACAGTATCGGCCAAAACTAAAGCACCCCCTCAGTAAATTTTTTTGAAATGATAATTTTTATATGAAAACTAAATTATAAATTTATACTTTATTTTTCTTTTAATTTATTTATATCTTTATAATTGAAAAATACAAAAATAAGGAGATCAGAATTTAATAAACAAAAGTTAAAATTCAAAAAACATTTTAGGTCGCAAATATAAGCGGACAAAACTAAAGCACCCCCCCATTTGAGGTACAGCAAAAACTATTGAAATCAATATTTCGTTGCTTATCCTCTATTCTAGATGACACAATCACATCTTTTAGGCATAAAGGATACTAAATTATTAATTATTGCAGGCGAAATAATCGATTTTCGGAAAATTTAGCTTAAATCCTCAAAGTACTGAAAATCGGAATGTACCGTTATATGGAGGCTATACCCAAACGTGGACCCAGGTCCACGATTTTTGGTGGATATGTTTTGTGACCACTAAGAACCCTAAGTACCAAATTACAGCTAATTTAGTAGGAAAATGTGGCTTAAATATCCGAAATACCGAAGATCGGAAGGTACCGCTATAAGGGGGCTATACCAAAACATTAGCCGATATTGTTCATATTCATCCAAAAATGATGCTACAGCATCCACTAGTCAAATATAATACGCTAACGTTTAAAAATTAGCAAAATAACGAATTGCAGAAGAACGATAGACGCCGGCTTATTCAGTCGACGACCAGCAAAAAAAAAACCTTTCATATCGACAAAAATGAAGGAGCCAGACTGGCATTCGCCAAGACCCATTTGAACTGTTTTCCGATGAATCTATGTTTAATTTAAAGTATTCAGATGGTAAAAGGCTTGGACCAAATGGGCAACCGTTAAATCCTAAATTTTGCAAGACGCTGTAGGCGGAAGGTTTTTTGCTGGTCGTCGACTGAATAAGCCGGCGTCTACCGTTCTTTTGCAATTCGTTCTTTTGCTAATTTTTAAACCTAAGGGATTTAGTATTTGACCAGAGAATGCTGTAGCATCATTTTTGGATGAATATGAACAATATCGGCTAATGTTTTGGTATAGCCCCCTTATAGCGGTACCTTCCGATCTTCGGTATTTTGGATATTTAAGCCACATTTGCCTACTAAATTAGCTGTAATTTGGTACTTAGGGTTCTTAGTGGTCACAAAACATATCCACCAAAAATCGTGGACCTGGGTCCACGTTTGGGTATAGCCTCCATATAACGGTACCTTCCGATTTTCAGTATTTTGAGGATTTAAGCTAAATTTTCCGAAAACCGATTATTTCGCCTGCAATAATTAATAATTTAGTATCCTTTATGCCTAAAATATGTGATTGTGTCATCCAGAATAGAGGATAAGCAACGAAATATTGATTTCAATAGTTTTTGCTGTACCTCAAATGGGGGGGTGCTTTAGTTTTGTCCGCTTATATTTGCGACCTAAAATGTTTTTTGAATTTTAACTTTTGTTTATTAAATTCTGATCTCCTTATTTTTTTATTTTTCAATTATAAAGATATAAATAAATAAAAAGAAAAATAAAAAATAAATTTATAATTTAGTTTTAATAAAAAAATTATCATTTCAAAAAAATTTACTGAGGGGGTGCTTTAGTTTTGGCCGATACTGTATCTTCGAGACGGAATTCTATATCGTCATATAAAATGCATGGATTGTGTGTCAAAGTTTGCTTAACAAACGACGTGAGAAGCGAGGCTGCAGATATTATGGGTCACGATATATTTGCTCTCATATGGACATGTGGTTGACTTGACAAAGCTGACCCTTGTATTTCTTGAGACATGGATGCTTCTGGATATATCTTCCAGACGGAATTCAATATCGTCATATAAGATGCACGGATTGTGTGTCAAAGTGTGTTTAACAAACGACGTAAGAAGCGAGACTGCAGATATTATGGGTCATGATATATTTGCTCTCATATGGACATGTGATTGATTTGACGAAGTTGACCCTTGCATTTCATGAGACTTGGATGCTTCTGCATCTATCTACGAAACGGAATTCGATATCGTCATATAAATTGCATGGATTGTGTGTCAACGTTTGCTTAATAACCGACGTAAGAAACGAGACTGTATATGTTATGGGTCACGATATATTTGCACTCATAGGGACATGTGATTGATTTGACGAAGTTGACCCTTGTATTTCATGAGACTTGGATGCTTCTGCATCTACATTCAAAACGGAATTCGATATCGTCATATAAACTGCATGGATTGTGTGTCAAAGTTTGCTTACCAAACGACGTAAGAAACGATGCTGCAGATATTATGGGTCACGATATATTTGCTCTCGTATGGGCATGTGATTGATTTGACAAATCTGCCCCATGTATTTCTTGAGACTTGGATACTTCTGCATCTATCTTCGAGACGGAATTCGATATCGTCATATAAATTGCATGGATTGTGGTCAAAGTTTGCTTAATAAGCGACGTAAGAAGCGAGACTGTATATATTATGGGTCACGATATATTGGCTATCATGTGGACATGTGATTGATTTGACAAAGCTGACCCTTGTATTGTTTGAGACTTGGATGCTTCTGCATCTACCTTCAAAACAGAATTCGATATCGTCATATAAATTGCATGGAATGTGTGTCAAAGTTTGCTTAACAAACGACGTAAGAAGCGAGACGGCAGATATTATTTGTCACGATATATTTTTGCTCTCATATGGAAATATGATTGATTTCACGAAGCTAATCTTTGTATTTCATATGGACATGTGATTGATTTGACAAAGCTGACCCTTGTATTGTTTGAGACTTGGATGCTTCTGCATCTACCTTCAAAACGGAATTCGATATCGTCATATAAATTGCATGGATTGTGTGTCAAATTTGCTTAACAAACGACGTAAGAAGCGAGACGGCAGATATTATGGGTCACGATATATTTTTGCTCTCATATGGACATGTAATGGACATATAATGAAGTAGAATCAGCAATAAAATCCCTTCGAGATGGAAAAGCTACAGGACCTGATGAAATTCCAATTGAATTATTAAAAATGCTAAATAACAGCAACATTGAGCTACTGACAAAACTGTTTAACTACATCTACGATACTGGTATATACCCACAGGATTGGCTAAAATCCACCTTCATAACAATACCAAAAAAACCCCATGCCAAAAAATGCAATGACTATCGTCTCATTAGTTTAATGAGTCACGCTCTTAAAATTTTTCTTAAAATTATCCATAAGAGAATATATGAGAAATGTGAAAAGGAAATGGGAGAAACTCAATTTGGTTTTAAGGAAGGAAAGGGAACCCGTGAGGCTTTATTCTGCATACAAATACTCGTTCAAAAATGTAGAAATGTCCACAAAGACGTATTTTTATGCTTTATAGATTACGAAAAAGCATTCGACACTGTGCAGCATGATAAGCTCATGGAAATTCTCACAGCAATTGGAATCGATGAGAAAGAGATAAGGTGTATTAAAAGCTTGTACTGGCACCAGACTGCCCAAGTCAACATAAATGGAGATTTATCTGAAGATGTAGCAATATCTAAAGGAGTTCGACAAGGATGCATTTTATCCCCACTACTCTTCAATATTTACTCCCAAAAAATTTTTCACGAAGCAGTAGGTGGCATCCAAGAAGGTATATTGATAAACAACAATTACATAAATAATATCAGATATGCTGATGACACTACATTAATATCCGACAGCATATCAGGCCTACAAAATCTTGTTGATAGACTAACATCAAGTAGTGAGTTGTATGGTCTAAAAATAAACACCCTCAAAACAAAATTTATGATAATAAGTAAGAACAACGCTCACAACGAGTTGATTTTAAAAATACAAAATTTCCATATTGAGAGGGTACAAAGTTTCAAATATCTGGGAGTTTTGCTAAATGATCAATGGGACTACTCAAAAGAAATCAAATGTCGCATAGAAGTGGCAAGAGATGCATTTCATAAATATAAAAAAGTTCTAATAAGCCATGATATAAATGTTGCAACAAAATCTCGTTTAATAAAAGCGTATATATGGCCAGTCTTGTTATATTCAGTCGAAGTGTGGACGTTAAAAGCGGCAGATATCAAACGACTCGAAGCATTTGAGATGTGGGTATACCGTCGAGCACTAAAAATACCATGGGTCCTGCATGTATCAAATACTGAAGTATTGCGAAGAATGAATACAACAAGAGAATTATTAAACAACATAAAGAAACGGAAAACGGCATATCTAGGGCACATTATGCGAAACCGTAAATACATCATTCTCCAGGAAATACTACAAGCAAACATAGAAGGAAGACGTACCAGAGGAAGAAAAGAGATGCAATGGATTCAAAATATCCAACAATGGACAGAATTCCAGAACGCCGAAAATTTAATAAGCATAGCGAGAAATAGAGATATATTTTCCTATTTTGTTAATAATTTATAAACACATAAACATGTAATTTTTTTGACAATTGTAATATGATCGCTAACATTCGAAAATCGAATAAGCAATAAAGAAGAAGAAGACATGTAATTGATTTGACGAAGCTGACCCATGTATTGTTTGAGACTTGGATGCTTCTGCATCTATCTTCGAGACGGAATTCAATATCGTCATATAAAATGCATGGATTGTGTGTCAAAGTTTGCTTAACAAACGACGTAAGAAGCGAGACCGCAGATATTATGGGTCACGATATATTTGCTCTCATATGTACATGTGATTGATTTGACAAGGCTGACCCATGTATTGTTTGAGACTTGGATGCTTCTGCATCTGTCTTCAAAACGGAATTCGATATCGTTATATAAATTGCATGGATTGTGTGTCAAAATTTGCTTAACAAACGACGTAAGAAGCGAGACCGCAGATATTATGGGTCACGATATATTTGCTCTCATATGTACATGTGATTGATTTGACGAAGCTGACCCATGTATTGTTTGAGACTTGGATGCTTCTGCATCTATCTTCGAGACGGAATTCAATATCGTCATATAAATTGCATGGATTGTGTGTCAAAATTTGCTTAACAAGCGACGTAAGAAGCGAGACCGCAGATATTATGGGTCACGATATATTTGCTCTCATATGGACATGTGATTGATTTGAGTTGACCCTTGCATTTCATGAGACTTGGATGCTTCTGCATCTATCTACGAAACGGAATTCGATATCGTCATATAAATTGCATGGATTGTGTGTCAACGTTTGCTTAATAACCGACGTAAGAAACGAGACTGTATATGTTATGGGTCACGATATATTTGCTCTCATAGGGACATGTGATTGATTTGACGAAGTTGACCCTTGTATTGTTTGAGACTTGGATGCATCTGCATCTACCTTCAAAACGGAATTCAATATCGTCATATAAATTGCAGGGATTGTGTGTCAACGTTTGCTTAATAAACAACTTAAGAAACGAGACTGTATATATTATGGGTCACGATATATTTGCTCTCATATGTACATGTGATTGATTTGACAAAGCTGACCCATGTATTTCTTAAGACTGACCCATCTACCTTCAAAACGGAATTCGATATCGTCATATAAACTACATGGATTGTGTGTCAAAGTTTGCTTAACAAATGACGTAAGAAACGATGCTGCAGATATTATGGGTCACGATATATTTTCTCTGGTATTGGCAAGTGATTGATTTGACAAATCTGACCCATGTATTTCTTGAGACTTGGATGCTTCTGCATCTACCTTCAAAACGGAATTCGATATCGTCATATAAATTGCATGGATTGTGTGTCAAAGTTTGCTTAGCAAACGACGTAAGAAGCGAGACTGCAGATATTATGGGTCACGATATATTTGCTCTCATATGGACATGTGATTGATTTGACAAAGCTGACCCTTGTATTTCTTGAGACTTGGATGCTTCTGCATCTATCTACCAAACGGAATTCGATATCGTCATATAAATTGCATGGATTGTGTGTCAACGTTTGCTTAATAAACGACGTAAGAAACGAGACTGTATATATTATGGGTCACGATATATTTGCTCTCATATGTACATGTGATTGATTTGACAAAGCTGACCCATGTATTGTTTGAGACTTGGATGCTTCTGCATCTGTCTTCAAAACGGAATTCGATATCGTTATATAAATTGCATGGATTGAGTGTCAAAATTTGCTTAACAAACGACGTAAGAAGCGAGACCGCAGATATTATGGGTCACGATATATTTGCTCTCATATGTACATGTGATTGATTTGACGAAGCTGACCCATGTATTGTTTGAGACTTGGATGCTTCTGCATCTATCTTCGAGACGGAATTCAATATCGTCATATAAATTGCATGGATTGTGTGTCAAAATTTGCTTAACAAACGACGTAAGAAGCGAGACCGCAGATATTATGGGTCACAATATATTTGCTCTCATATGGACATGTGATTGATTTGAGTTGACCCTTGCATTTCATGAGACTTGGATGCTTCTGCATCTATCTACGAAACGGAATTCGATATCGTCATATAAATTGCATGGATTGTGTGTCAACGTTTGCTTAATAAACGACGTAAGAAACGAGACTGTATATATTATGGGTCACGATATATTTTCTCTCATAAGGACATGTGATTGATTTGACAAAGCTGACCCATGTATTTCTTAAGACTTGGATGCTCCTGCATCTATCTTCGAGACGGAATTCTATATCGTCATATAAAATGCATGGATTGTGTGTCAAAGTATGCTTAACAAACGACGTGAGAAGCGAGGCTGCAGATATTATGGGTCACGATATATTTGCTCTCATATGGACATGTGATTGACTTGACAAAGCTGACCCTTGTATTTCTTGAGACATGGATGCTTCTGCATATATCTTCCAGACGGAATTCAATATCGTCATATAAGATGCACGGATTGTGTGTCAAAGTGTGCTTAACAAACGACGTAAGAAGCGAGACTGCAGATATTATGGGTCACGATATATTTGCTCTCATATGGACATGTGATTGATTTGACGAAGTTGACCCTTGTATTTCATGAGACTTGGATGCTTCTGCATCTACCTTCAAAACGGAATTCGATATCGTCATATAAACTGCGTCAACTGCATGGATTGTGTGTCAAAGTTTGCTTAACAAACGACGTAAGGAACGATGCTGCAGATATTATGGGTCACGATATATTTGCTCTCGTATGGGCATGTGATTGATTTGACAAATCTGACCCATGTATTTCTTGAGACTTGGATACTTCTGCATCAATCTTCGAGACGGAATTCGATATCGTCATATAAATTGCATGGATTGTGTGCCAAAGTTTGCTTAATAAGCGACGTAAGAAGCGAGACTGTATATATTATGGGTCACGATATATTTGCTATCATATGGACATGTGATTGATTTGACAAAGCTGACCCTTTGTATTGTTTGAGACTTGGATGCATCTGCATCTACCTTCAAAACGGAATTCGATATCGTCATATAAATTGCATGGAATGTGTGTCAAAGTTTGCTTAACAAACGACGTAAGAAGCGAGACGGCAGATATTATTTGTCACGATATATTTTTGCTCTCATATGGACATATGATTGATTTGACGAAGCTGACCTTTGTATTTCATATGGACGTGTGATTGATTTGACAAAGCTGACCCTTGTATTGTTTGAGACTTGGATGCTTCTGCATCTATCAACGAAACGGAATTCGATATCGTCATATAAATTGCATGGATTGTGTGTCAACGTTTGCTTAATAACCGACGTAAGAAACGAGACTGTATATATTATGGGTCACAATATATTTGCTCTCATATGGACATGTGATTGATTTGACGAAGTTGACCCTTGTATTTCATGAGACTTGGATGCTTCTGCATCTACCTTCAAAACGGAATTCGATATCGTCATATAAACTGCATGGATTGTGTGTCAAAGTTTGCTTAACAAACGACGTAAGGAACGATGCTGCAGATATTATGGGTCACGATATATTTGCTCTCCTATGGGCATGTGATTGATTTGACAAATCTGACCCATGTATTTCTTGAGACTTGGATACTTCTGCATCAATCTTCGAGACGGAATTCGATATCGTCATATAAATTGCATGGATTGTGTGCCAAAGTTTGCTTAATAAGCGACGTAAGAAGCGAGACTGTATATATTATGGGTCACGATATATTTGCTATCATATGGGCATGTGATTGATTTGACAAAGCTGACCCTTGTATTGTTTGAGACTTGGATGCATCTGCATCTACCTTCAAAACGGAATTCGATATCGTCATATAAATTGCATGGATTGTGTGTCAAATTTGCTTAACAAACGACGTAAGAAGCGAGACGGCAGATATTATGGGTCACGATATATTTTTGCTCTCATATGGACATGTAATTGATTTGACGAAGCTGACCCATGTATTGTTTGAGACTTGGATGCTTCTGCATCTATCTTCGAGACGGAATTCTATATCGTCCTATAAAATGCATGGATTGTGTGTCAAAGTTTGCTTAACAAACGACGTAAGAAGCGAGACCGCAGATATTATGGGTCACGATATATTTGCTCTCATATGTACATGTGATTGATTTGACAAAGCTGACCCATGTATTGTTTGAGACTTGGATGCTTCTGCATCTGTCTTCAAAACGGAATTCGATATAGTTATATAAAATGCATGGATTGTGTGTCAAAGTTTGCTTAACAAACGACGTAAGAAGCGAGACGGCAGATATTATTGGTCACGATATATTTTTGCTCTCATATGGATATGTGATTGATTTGACGAAGCTGACCCATGTATTGTTTGAGACTTGGATGCTTCTGCATCTATCTTCGAGACTTGGATGCTTCTGCATCTATCTTCGAGACGGAATTCTATATCGTCATATAAATTGCAGGGATTGTGTGTCAAAGTTTGCTTAACAAACGACGTAAGAAGCGAGACGGCAGATATTATGGGTCACGATATATTTGCTCTCATATGGACATGTGATTGATTTAACAAAGCTGACCCTTGTATTTCATGAGACTTGGATGCTTCTGCATCTATCTACGAAACGGAATTCGATATCGTCATATAAATTGCATGGATTGTGTGTCAACGTTTGCTTAATAAACGACGTAAGAAACGAGACTGTATATATTATGGGTAACGATATATTTTCTCTCATAAGGACATGTGATTGATTTGACAAAGCTGACCCATGTATTTCTTAAGACTTGGATGCTCCTGCATCTATCTTCGAGACGGAATTCTATATCGTCATATAAAATGCATGGATTGTGTGTCAAAGTTTGCTTAACAAACGACGTGAGAAGCGAGGCTGCAGATATTATGGGTCACGATATATTTGCTCTCATATGGACATGTGATTGACTTGACAAAGCTGACCCTTGTATTTCTTGAGACATGGATGCTTCTGCATATATCTTCCAGACGGAATTCAATATCGTCATATAAGATGCACGGATTGTGTGTCAAAGTGTGCTTAACAAACGACGTAAGAAGCGAGACTGCAGATATTATGGGTCACGATATATTTGCTCTCATATGGACATGTGATTGATTTGACAAAGTTGACCCTTGCATTTCATGAGACTTGGATGCTTCTGCATCTATCTACAAAACGGAATTCGATATCGTCATATAAATTGCATGGATTGTGTGTCAACGTTTGCTTAACAACCGACGTAAGAAACGAGACTGTATATGTTATGGGTCACGATATATTTGCTCTCATAGGGACATGTGATTGATTTGACGAAGTTGACCCTTGTATTTCATGAGACTTGGATGCTTCTGCATCTACCTTCAAAACGGAATTCGATATCGTCATATAAACTGCATGGATTGTGTGTCAAAGTTTGCTTAACAAACGACGTAAGAAACGATGCTGCAGATATTATGGGTCACGATATATTTGCTCTCGTATGGGCATGTGATTGATTTGACAAATCTGCCCCATGTATTTCTTGAGACTTGGATACTTCTGCATCTATCTTCGAAACGGAATTCGATATCGTCATATAAATTGCATGGATTGTGTGTCAAAGTTTGCTTAATAAGCGACGTAAGAAGCGAGACTGTATATATTATGGGTCACGATATATTTGCTATCATATGGACATGTGATTGATTTGACAAAGCTGACCCTTGTATTGTTTGAGACTTGGATGCTTCTGCATCTACCTTCAAAACGGAATTCGATATCGTCATATAAATTGCATGGAATGTGTGTCAAAGTTTGCTTAACAAACGACGTAAGAAGCGAGACGGCATATATTATTTGTCACGATATATTTTTGCTCTCATATGGACATATGATTGATTTGACGAAGCTAACCTTTGTATTTCATATGGACATGTGATTGATTTGACAAAGCTGACCCTTGTATTGTTTGAGACTTGGATGCTTCTGCATCTACCTTCAAAACGGAATTCGATATCGTCATATAAATTGCATGGATTGTGTGTCAAATTTGCTTAACAAACGACGTAAGAAGCGAGACGGCAGATATTATGGGTCACGATATATTTTTGCTCTCATATGGACATGTAATTGATTTGACGAAGCTGACCCATGTATTGTTTGAGACTTGGATTTTCTGCATCTATCTTCGAGATGGAATTCAATATCGTCATATAAAATGCATGGATTGTGTGTCAAAGTTTGCTTAACAAACGACGTAAGAAGCGAGACCGCAGATATTATGGGTCACAATATATTTGCTCTCATATGGACATGCTATTGATTTGACAAAGCTGACCCATGTATTTCTTGAGACTTGGGTGCTTCTGCATCTACCTTCAAAACGGAATTCGATATCTTCATATAAATTGCATGGATTGTGTGTCAAAGTTTGCTTAACAAACGTCGTAAGAAGCGAGACTGCAGATATTATGGGTCACGATATATTTGCTCTCATATGGACATGTGATTGATTTGACAAAGCTGTCCCTTGTATTTCTTGAGACATGGATGCTTCTGCATCTATCTTCGAGACGGAATTCGATATCGTCATATAAATTGCATGGATTGTGTGTCAAAGTTTGCTTAGCAAACGACGTAAGAAGCGAGACTGCAGATATTATGGGTCACGATATATTTGCTCTCATATGGACATGTGATTGATTTGACAAAGCTGTCCCTTGTATTTCTTGAGGCATGGATGCTTCTGCATCTATCTTCGAGACGGAATTCGATATCGTCATATAAATTGCAGGGATTGTGTGTCAAAGTTTGCTTAGCAAACGACGTAAGAAGCGAGACTGCAGATATTATGGGTCACGTTATATTTGCTCTCATATGGGCTTGTGATTGATTTGACAAAGCTGACCCTTGTATTTCTTGAGACTTGGATATAAATTGCAGGGATTGTGTGTCAAAGCTTGCTTAACAAACGGCGTAAGAAGCGAGACGGCAGATATTATGGGTCACGATATATTTGCTCTCATATGGACATGTGATTGATTTGACAAAGCTGACCCTTGTATTTCATGAGACTTGGATGCTTCTGCATCTATCTACGAAACAGAATTCGATATCGTCATATAAATTGCATGGATTGTGTGTCAACGTTTGCTTAATAAACGACGTAAGAAACGAGACTGTATATATTATGGGTCACGATATATTTTCTCTCATATGGACATGTGATTGATTTGACAAAGCTGACCCATGTATTTCTTAAGACTTGGATGCTCCTGCATCTATCTTCGAGACGGAATTCTATATCGTCATATAAAATGCATGGATTGTGTGCCAAAGTTTGCTTAACAAACGGCGTGAGAAGCGAGGCTGCAGATATTATGGGTCACGATATATTTGCTCTCATATGGACATGTGATTGACTTGACAAAGCTGACCCTTGTATTTCTTGAGACATGGATGCTTCTGCATATATCTTCGAGACGGAATTCAATATCGTCATATAAGATGCACGGATTGTGTGTCAAAGTTCGCTTAACAAACGACGTAAGAAGCGAGACTGCAGATATTATGGGTCACGATATATTTGCTCTCATATGGACATGTGATTGATTTGAGACATGGATGCTTCTGCTTCTATCTTGGAAAGAGAATTCGATATCGTCATATAAATTGCACGGATTGTGTGTCAAAGTATGCTTAACAATCGACGTAAGAAGCGAGACTGCAGATATAATGGGTCACGATATATTTGCTCTCATATGCACATGTGATTGATTTGACGAAGTTGACCCTTGCATTTCATGAGACTTGAATGCTTCTGCATCTATCTAAGAAACGGAATTCGATATCGTCATATAAATTGCATGGATTGTGTGTCAACGTTTGCTTAATAACCGACGTAAGAAACGAGACTGTATATATTATGGGTCACGATATATTTGCTCTCATATGGACATGTGATTGATTTGACGAAGTTGACCCTTGTATTTCATAAGACTTGGATGCTTCTGCATCTACCTTCAAAACGGAATTCGATATCGTCATATAAACTGCATGGATTGTGTGTCAAAGTTTCCTTAATAAACGACGTCAGAAACGATGCTGCAGATATTATGGGTCACGATATATTTGCTCTCGTATGGGCATGTGATTGATTTGACAAATCTGACCCATGTATTTCTTGAGACTTGGATACTTCTGCATCTATCTTCGAGACGGAATTCGATATCGTCATATAAATTGCATGGATTGTGTGTCAACGTTTGCTTAATAAGCGACGTAAGAAGCGAGACTGTATATATTATGGGTCACGATATATTTGCTCTCATATGGACATGTGATTGATTTGACAAAGCTGACCCTTGTATTGTTTGAGACTTGGATGCTTCTGCATCTACCTTAAAAACGGAATTCGATATCGTCATATAAATTGCATGGATTGTGTGTCAAAGTTTGCTTAACAAACGACGTAAGAAGCGAGACGGCAGATATTATTTGTCACGATATATTTTTGCTCTCATATGGACATATGATTGATTTGACGAAGCTGACCTTTGTATTTCATATGGGCATGTGATTGATTTGACAAAGCTGACCCTTGTATTGTTTGAGACTTGGATGCTTCTGCATCTACCTTCAAAACGGAATTCGATATCGTCATATAAATTGCATGGATTGTGTGTCAAATTTGCTTAACAAACGACGTAAGAAGCGAGACGGCAGATATTATGGGTCACGATATATTTTTGCTCTCATATGGACATGTAATTGATTTGACGAAGCTGACCCATGTATTGTTTGAGACTTGGATGCTTCTGCATCTATCTTCGAGACGGAATTCAATATCGTCATATAAAATGCATGGATTGTGTGTCAAAGTTTGCTTAACAAACGACGTAAGAAGCGATACCGCAGATATTATGGGTCACGATATATTTGCTCTCATATGTACATGTGATTGATTTGACAAAGCTGACCCATGTATTGTTTGAGACTTGGATGCTTCTGCATCTGTCTTCAAACGGAATTCGATATCGTTATATAAATTGCATGGATTGTGTGTCAAAGTTTGCTTAACAAACGACGTAAGAAGCGAGACGGCAGATATTATGGGTCACGATATATTTTTGCTCTCATATGGATATGTGATTGATTTGACAAAGCTGACCCATGTATTGTTTGAGACTTGGATGCTTCTGCATCTGTCTTCGAGACGGAATTCAATATCGTCATATAAAATGCATGGATTGTGTGTCAAAGTTTGCTTAACAAACGACGTAAGAAGCGAGACGGCAGATATTATGGGTCACGATATATTTGCTCTCATATGGACATGTGATTGATTTGACGAAGCTAACCCTTGTATTGTTTGAGACTTGGATGCTTCTGCATCTATCTTCGAGACGGAATTCAATGTCGTCATATAAAATGCATGGATTGTGTGTCAAAGTTTGCTTAACAAACGACGTAAGAAGCGAGACGGCAGATATTATGGGTCACGATATATTTTTGCTCTCATATGGACATGTAATTGATTTGACGAAGCTGACCCATGTATTGTTTGAGACTTGGATGCTTCTGCATCTATCTTCGAGACGGAATTCAATATCGTCATATAAAATGCATGGATTGTGTGTCAAAGTTTGCTTAACAAACGACGTAAGAAGCGAGACCGCAGATATTATGGGTCACGATATATTTGCTCTCATATGTACATGTGATTGATTTGACGAAGCTGACCCATGTATTGTTTGAGACTTGGATGCTTCTGCATCTATCTTCGAGACGGAATTCAATATCGTCATATAAAGTGCATGGATTGTGTGTCAAAATTTGCTTAACAAACGACGTAAGAAGCGAGACCGCAGATATTATGGGTCACGATGTATTTGCTCTCATATGTACATGTGATTGATTTGACAAAGCTGACCCTTGTATTGTTTGAGACTTGGATGCTTCTGCATCTTGCTTAACAAACGACGTAAGAAGCGAGACGGCAGATATTATTTGTCACGATATATTTTTGCTCTCATATGGACATATGCTTGATTTGACGAAGCTGACCTTTGTATTTCATATGGGCATGTGATTGATTTGACAAAGCTGACCCTTGTATTGTTTGAGACTTGGATGCTTCTGCATCTACCTTCAAAACGGAATTCGATATCGTCATATAAATTGCATGGATTGTGTGTCAAATTTGCTTAACAAACGACGTAAGAAGCGAGACGGCAGATATTATGGGTCACGATATATTTTTGCTCTCATATGGACATGTAATTGATTTGACGAAGCTGACCCATGTATTGTTTGAGACTTGGATGCTTCTGCATCTATCTTCGAGACGGAATTCAATATCGTCATATAAAATGCATGGATTGTGTGTCAAAGTTTGCTTAACAAACGACGTAAGAAGCGATACCGCAGATATTATGGGTCACGATATATTTGCTCTCATATGTACATTTGCATGGATTGTGTGTCAAATTTGCTTAACAAACGACGTAAGAAGCGAGACGGCAGATATTATGGGTCACGATATATTTTTGCTCTCATATGGACATGTAATTGATTTGACGAAGCTGACCCATGTATTGTTTGAGACTTGGATGCTTCTGCATCTATCTTCGAGACGGAATTCAATATCGTCATATAAAATGCATGGATTGTGTGTCAAAGTTTGCTTAACAAACGACGTAAGAAGCGAGACCGCAGATATTATGGGTCACGATATATTTGCTCTCATATGTACATGTGATTGATTTGACAAAGCTGACCCATGTATTGTTTGAGACTTGGATGCTTCTGCATCTGTCTTCAAAACGGAATTCGATATAGTTATATAAAATGCATGGATTGTGTGTCAACGTTTGCTTAATAAACGACGTAAGAAACGAGACTGTATATATTATGGGTAACGATATATTTTCTCTCATAAGGACATGTGATTGATTTGACAAAGCTGACCCATGTATTTCTTAAGACTTGGATGCTCCTGCATCTATCTTCGAGACGGAATTCTATATCGTCATATAAAATGCATGGATTGTGTGTCAAAGTTTGCTTAACAAACGACGTGAGAAGCGAGGCTGCAGATATTATGGGTCACGATATATTTGCTCTCATATGGACATGTGATTGACTTGACAAAGCTGACCCTTGTATTTCTTGAGACATGGATGCTTCTGCATATATCTTCCAGACGGAATTCAATATCGTCATATAAGATGCACGGATTGTGTGTCAAAGTGTGCTTAAAAAACGACGTAAGAAGCGAGACTGCAGATATTATGGGTCACGATATATTTGCTCTCATATGGACATGTGATTGATTTGACGAAGTTGACCCTTGCATTTCATGAGACTTGGATGCTTCTGCATCTATCTACGAAACGGAATTCGATATCGTCATATAAATTGCATGGATTGTGTGTCAACGTTTGCTTAATAACCGACGTAAGAAACGAGACTGTATATGTTATGGGTCACGATATATTTGCTCTCATAGGGACATGTGATTGATTTGACGAAGTTGACCCTTGTATTTCATGAGACTTGGATGCTTCTGCATCTACCTTCAAAACGGAATTCGATATCGTCATATAAACTGCATGGATTGTGTGTCAAAGTTTGCTTAACAAACGACGTAAGAAACGATGCTGCAGATATTATGGGTCACGATATATTTGCTCTCATATGGACATGTGATTGATTTGACGAAGTTGACCCTTGCATTTCATGAGACTTGGATGCTTCTGCATCTATCTACGAAACGGAATTCGATATCGTCATATAAATTGCATGGATTGTGTGTCAACGTTTGCTTAATAAGCGACGTAAGAAGCGAGACTGTATATATTATGGGTCACGATATATTTGCTATCATATGGACATGTGATTGATTTGACAAAGCTGACCCTTGTATTGATTGAGACTTGGATGCTTTTGCATCTACCTTCAAAACGGAATTCGATATCGTCATATAAATTGCATGGAATGTGTGTCAAAGTTTGCTTAACAAACGACGTAAGAAGCGAGACGGCAGATATTATTTGTCACGATATATTTTTGCTCTCATATGGACATATGATTGATTTGACGAAGCTAACCTTTGTATTTCATATGGACATGTGATTGATTTGACAAAGCTGACCCTTGTATTGTTTGAGACTTGGATGCTTCTGCATCTACCTTCAAAACGGAATTCGATATCGTCATATAAATTGCATGGATTGTGTGTCAAATTTGCTTAACAAACGACGTAAGAAGCGAGACGGCAGATATTATGGGTCACGATATATTTTTGCTCTCATATGGACATGTAATTGATTTGACGAAGCTGACCCATGTATTGTTTGAGACTTGGATTTTCTGCATCTATCTTCGAGACGGAATTCAATATCGTCATATAAAATGCATGGATTGTGTGTCAAAGTTTGCTTAACAAACGACGTAAGAAGCGAGACCGCAGATATTATGGGTCACGATATATTTGCTCTCATATGTACATGTGATTGATTTGACAAAGCTGACCCATGTATTGTTTGAGACTTGGATGCTTCTGAATCTGTCTTCAAAACGGAATTCGATATCGTTATATAAATTGCATGGATTGTGTGTCAAAATTTGCTTAACAAACGACGTATGAAGCGAGACCGCAGATATTATGGGTCACGATATATTTGCTCTCATATGTACATGTGATTGATTTGACGAAGCTGACCCATGTATTGTTTGAGACTTGGATGCTTCTGCATCTATCTTCGAGACGGAATTCAATATCGTCATATAAATTGCATGGATTGTGTGTCAAAATTTGCTTAACAAACGACGTAAGAAGCGAGACCGCAGATATTATGGGTCACAATATATTTGCTCTCATATGGACATGTGATTGATTTGAGTTGACCCTTGCATTTCATGAGACTTGGATGCTTCTGCATCTATCTACGAAACGGAATTCGATATCGTCATATAAATTGCATATATTATGGGTCACGATATATTTGCTCTCATATGGACATGTGATTGATTTGACAAAGCTGACCCATGTATTTCTTAAGACTTGGATGCTTCTGCATCTACCTTCTAAACGGAATTCGATATCGTCATATAAACTGCATGGATTGTGTGTCAAAATTTGCTTAACAAACGTCGTAAGAAGCGAGACTGCAGATGTTGTGGGTCACGATATATTTGCTCTCATATTGACATGTGATTGATTTGACAAAGCTGACCCTTGTATTTATTGAGACATGGATGCTTCTGCATCTATCTTCGAGACGGAATTCGATATCGTCATATAAATTGCATGGACTGTGTGTCAAAGTTTGCTTAACAAACGACGTAAGAAGCGAGACGGCAGATATTATGGGTCACGATATATTTGCTCTCATATGGACATGTGATTGATTTGACAAAGCTGACCCTTGTATTTCATGAGACTTGGATGCTTCTGCATCTATCTACGAAACGGAATTCGATATCGTCATATAAATTGCATGGATTGTGTGTCAACGTTTGCTTAATAAACGACGTAAGAAACGAGACTGTATATATTATGGGTCACGATATATTTTCTCTCATATGGACATGTGATTGATTTGACAAAGCTGACCCATGTATTTCTTAAGACTTGGATGCTCCTGCATCTATCTTCGAGACGGAATTCTATATCGTCATATAAAATGCATGGATTGTGTGCCAAAGGTTGCTTAACAAACGGCGTGAGAAGCGAGGCTGCAGATATTATGGGTCACGACATATTTGCTCTCATATGGACATGTGATTGACTTGACAAAGCTGACCCTTGTATTTCTTGAGACATGGATGCTTCTGCATATATCTTCGAGACGGAATTCAATATCGTCATATAAAATGCATGGATTGTGTGTCAAAGTTCGCTTAACAAACGACGTAAGAAGCGAGACTGCAGATATTATGGGTCACGATATATTTGCTCTCATATGGACATGTGATTGATTTGACGAAGCTAACCCTTGTATTTCTTGAGACATGGATGCTTCTGCTTCTATCTTGGAAAGAGAATTCGATATCGTCATATAAATTGCACGGATTGTGTGTCAAAGTATGCTTAACAAACGACGTAAGAAGCGAGACTGCAGATATAATGGGTCACGATATATTTGCCCTCATATGCACATGTGATTGATTTGACGAAGTTGACCCTTGCATTTCATGAGACTTGGATGCTTCTGCATCTATCTAAGAAACGGAATTCGATATCGTCATATAAATTGCATGGATTGTGTGTCAACGTTTGCTTAATAACCGACGTAAGAAACGAGACTGTATATATTATGGGTCACGATATATTTGCTCTCATATGGACATGTGATTGATTTGACGAAGTTGACCCTTGTATTTCATAAGACTTGGATGCTTCTGCATCTACCTTCAAAACGGAATTCGATATCGTCATATAAACTGCATGGATTGTGTGTCAACGTTTGCTTAATAAGCGACGTAAGAAGCGATGCTGCAGGTATTATGGGTCACGATATATTTGCTCTCGTATGGGCATGTGATTGATTTGACAAATCTGACCCATGTATTTCTTGAGACTTGGATACTTCTGCATCTATCTTCGAGACGGAATTCGATATCGTCATATAAATTGCATGGATTGTGTGTCAACGTTTGCTTAATAAGCGACGTAAGAAGCGAGACTGTATATATTATGGGTCACGATATATTTGCTCTCATATGGACATGTGATTGATTTGACAAAGCTGACCCTTGTATTGTTTGAGACTTGGATGCTTCTGCATCTACCTTAAAAACGGAATTCGATATCGTCATATAAATTGCATGGATTGTGTGTCAAAGTTTGCTTAACAAACGACGTAAGAAGCGAGACGGCAGATATTATTTGTCACGATATATTTTTGCTCTCATATGGACATATGATTGATTTGACGAAGCTGACCTTTGTATTTCATATGGGCATGTGATTGATTTGACAAAGCTGACCCTTGTATTGTTTGAGACTTGGATGCTTCTGCATCTACCTTCAAAACGGAATTCGATATCGTCATATAAATTGCATGGATTGTGTGTCAAATTTGCTTAACAAACGACGTAAGAAGCGAGACGGCAGATATTATGGGTCACGATATATTTTTGCTCTCATATGGACATGTAATTGATTTGACGAAGCTGACCCATGTATTGTTTGAGACTTGGATGCTTCTGCATCTATCTTCGAGACGGAATTCAATATCGTCATATAAAATGCATGGGTTGTGTGTCAAAGTTTGCTTAACAAACGACGTAAGAAGCGATACCGCAGATATTATGGGTCACGATATATTTGCTCTCATATGTACATGTGATTGATTTGACAAAGCTGACCCATGTATTGTTTGAGACTTGGATGCTTCTGCATCTGTCTTCAAACGGAATTCGATATCGTTATATAAATTGCATGGATTGTGTGTCAAAGTTTGCTTAACAAACGACGTAAGAAGCGAGACGACAGATATTATGGGTCACGATATATTTTTGCTCTCATATGGATATGTGATTGATTTGACAAAGCTGACCCATGTATTGTTTGAGACTTGGATGCTTCTGCATCTGTCTTCGAGACGGAATTCAATATCGTCATATAAAATGCACGGATTGTGTGTCAACGTTTGCTTAATAAGCGACGTAAGAAGCGAGACTGTATATATTATGGGTCACGATATATTTGCTCTCATATGGACATGTGATTGATTTGACAAAGCTGACCCTTGTATAGTTTGAGACTTGGATGCTTCTGCATCTACCTTAAAAACGGAATTCGATATCGTCATATAAATTGCATGGATTGTGTGTCAAAGTTTGCTTAACAAACGACGTAAGAAGCGAGACGGCAGATATTATTTGTCACGATATATTTTTGCTCTCATATGGACATACGATTGATTTGACGAAGCTGACCTTTGTATTTCATATGGGCATGTGATTGATTTGACAAAGCTGACCCTTGTATTGTTTGAGACTTGGATGCTTCTGCATCTACCTTCAAAACGGAATTCGATATCGTCATATAAATTGCATGGATTGTGTGTCAAATTTGCTTAACAAACGACGTAAGAAGCGAGACGGCAGATATTATGGGTCACGATATATTTTTGCTCTCATATGGACATGTAATTGATTTGACGAAGCTGACCCATGTATTGTTTGAGACTTGGATGCTTCTGCATCTATCTTCGAGACGGAATTCAATATCGTCATATAAATTGCAGGGATTGTGTGTCAAAGTTTGCTTAACAAACGACGTAAGAAGCGAGTCTGCAGATATTATGGGTCACGTTATATTTGCTCTCATATGGGCTTGTGATTGATTTGACAAAGCTGACCCTTGTATTTCTTGAGACTTGGATGCTTCTGCATCTATTTTCGAGACGGAATTCTATATCGTCATATAAATTGCAGGGATTGTGTGTCAAAATTTGCTTAACAAACGACGTAAGAAGCGAGACGGCAGATATTATGGGTCACGATATATTTGCTCTCATATGGACATGTGATTGATTTGACAAAGCTGACCCTTGTATTTCATGAGACTTGGATGCTTCTGCATCTATCTACGAAACGGAATTCGATATCGTCATATAAATTGCATGGATTGTGTGTCAACGTTTGCTTAATAAACGACGTAAGAAACGAGACTGTATATATTATGGGTCACGATATATTTTCTCTCATATGGACATGTGATTGATTTGACAAAGCTGACCCATGTATTTCTTAAGACTTGGATGCTCCTGCATCTATCTTCGAGACGGAATTCTATATCGTCATATAAAATGCATGGATTGTGTGCCAAAGTTTGCTTAACAAACGGCGTGAGAAGCGAGGCTGCAGATATTATGGGTCACGATATATTTGCTCTCATATGGACATGTGATTGACTTGACAAAGCTGACCCTTGTATTTCTTGAGACATGGATGCTTCTGCATATATCTTCGAGACGGAATTCAATATCGTCATATAAAATGCATGGATTGTGTGTCAAAGTTCGCTTAACAAACGACGTAAGAAGCGAGACTGCAGATATTATGGGTCACGATATATTTGCTCTCATATGGACATGTGATTGATTTGACGAAGCTAACCCTTGTATTTCTTGAGACATGGATGCTTCTGCTTCTATCTTGGAAAGAGAATTCGATATCGTCATATAAATTGCACGGATTGTGTGTCAAAGTATGCTTAACAAACGACGTAAGAAGCGAGACTGCAGATATAATGGGTCACGATATATTTGCTCTCATATGCACATGTGATTGATTTGACGAAGTTGACCCTTGCATTTCATGAGACTTGGATGCTTCTGCATCTATCTAAGAAACGGAATTCGATATCGTCATATAAATTGCATGGATTGTGTGTCAACGTTTGCTTAATAACCGACGTAAGAAACGAGACTGTATATATTATGGGTCACGATATATTTGCTCTCATATGGACATGTGATTGATTTGACGAAGTTGACCCTTGTATTTCATAAGACTTGGATGCTTCTGCATCTACCTTCAAAACGGAATTCGATATCGTCATATAAACTGCATGGATTGTGTGTCAAAGTTTCCTTAATAAACGACGTAAGAAACGATGCTGCAGATATTATGGGTCACGATATATTTGCTCTCGTATGGGCATGTGATTGATTTGACAAATCTGACCCATGTATTTCTTGAGACTTGGATACTTCTGCATCTATCTTCGAGACGGAATTCGATATCGTCATATAAATTGCATGGATTGTGTGTCAACGTTTGCTTAATAAGCGACGTAAGAAGCGAGACTGTATATATTATGGGTCACGATATATTTGCTCTCATATGGACATGTGATTGATTTGACAAAGCTGACCCTTGTATTGTTTGAGACTTGGATGCTTCTGCATCTACCTTAAAAACGGAATTCGATATCGTCATATAAATTGCATGGATTGTGTGTCAAAGTTTGCTTAACAAACGACGTAAGAAGCGAGACGGCAGATATTATTTGTCACGATATATTTTTGCTCTCATATGGACATATGATTGATTTGACGAAGCTGACCTTTGTATTTCATATGGGCATGTGATTGATTTGACAAAGCTGACCCTTGTATTGTTTGAGACTTGGATGCTTCTGCATCTACCTTCAAAACGGAATTCGATATCGTCATATAAATTGCATGGATTGTGTGTCAAATTTGCTTAACAAACGACGTAAGAAGCGAGACGGCAGATATTATGGGTCACGATATATTTTTGCTCTCATATGGACATGTAATTGATTTGACGAAGCTGACCCATGTATTGTTTGAGACTTGGATGCTTCTGCATCTATCTTCGAGACGGAATTCAATATCGTCATATAAAATGCATGGATTGTGTGTCAAAGTTTGCTTAACAAACGACGTAAGAAGCGATACCGCAGATATTATGGGTCACGATATATTTGCTCTCATATGTACATGTGATTGATTTGACAAAGCTGACCCATGTATTGTTTGAGACTTGGATGCTTCTGCATCTGTCTTCAAACGGAATTCGATATCGTTATATAAATTGCATGGATTGTGTGTCAAAGTTTGCTTAACAAACGACGTAAGAAGCGAGACGGCAGATATTATGGGTCACGATATATTTTTGCTCTCATATGGATATGTGATTGATTTGACAAAGCTGACCCATGTATTGTTTGAGACTTGGATGCTTCTGCATCTGTCTTCGAGACGGAATTCAATATCGTCATATAAAATGCATGGATTGTGTGTCAACGTTTGCTTAATAAGCGACGTAAGAAGCGAGACTGTATATATTATGGGTCACGATATATTTGCTCTCATATGGACATGTGATTGATTTGACAAAGCTGACCCTTGTATTGTTTGAGACTTGGATGCTTCTGCATCTACCTTAAAAACGGAATTCGATATCGTCATATAAATTGCATGGATTGTGTGTCAAAGTTTGCTTAACAAACGACGTAAGAAGCGAGACGGCAGATATTATTTGTCACGATATATTTTTGCTCTCATATGGACATATGATTGATTTGTCGAAGCTGACCTTTGTATTTCATATGGGCATGTGATTGATTTGACAAAGCTGACCCTTGTATTGTTTGAGACTTGGATGCTTCTGCATCTGTCTTCAAACGGAATTCGATATCGTTATATAAATTGCATGGATTGTGTGTCAAAGTTTGCTTAACAAACGACGTAAGAAGCGAGACGGCAGATATTATGGGTCACGATATATTTTTGCTCTCATATGGATATGTGATTGATTTGACAAAGCTGACCCATGTATTGTTTGAGACTTGGATGCTTCTGCATCTGTCTTCGAGACGGAATTCAATATCGTCATATAAAATGCATGGATTGTGTGTCAACGTTTGCTTAATAAGCGACGTAAGAAGCGAGACTGTATATATTATGGGTCACGATATATTTGCTCTCATATGGACATGTGATTGATTTGACAAAGCTGACCCATGTATTGTTTGAGACTTGGATGCTTCTGCATCTGTCTTCAAACGGAATTCGATATCGTTATATAAATTGCATGGATTGTGTGTCAAAGTTTGTTTATCAAACGACGTAAGAAGCGAGACGGTAGATATTATGGGTCACGATATATTTTTGCTCTCATATGGATATGTGATTGATTTGACAAAGCTGACCCATGTATTGTTTGAGACTTGGATGCTTCTGCATCTGTCTTCGAGACGGAATTCAATATCGTCATATAAAATGCATGGATTGTGTGTCAAAGTTTGCTTAACAAACGACGTAAGAAGCGAGACGGCAGATATTATGGGTCACGATATATTTGCTCTCATATGGACATGTGATTGATTTGACGAAGCTAACCCTTGTATTGTTTGAGACTTGGATGCTTCTGCATCTATCTTCGAGACGGAATTCAATATCGTCATATAAAATGCATGGATTGTGTGTCAAAGTTTGCTTAACAAACGACGTAAGAAGCGAGACGGCAGATATTATGGGTCACGATATATTTTTGCTCTCATATGGACATGTAATTGATTTGACGAAGCTGACCCATGTATTGTTTGAGACTTGGATGCTTCTGCATCTATCTTCGAGACGGAATTCAATATCGTCACATAAAATGCATGGATTGTGTGTCAAAGTTTGCTTAACAAACGACGTAAGAAGCGAGACCGCAGATATTATGGGTCACGATATATTTGCTCTCATATGTACATGTGATTGATTTGACGAAGCTGACCCATGTATTGTTTGAGACTTGGATGCTTCTGCATCTATCTTCGAGACGGAATTCAATATCGTCATATAAAGTGCATGGATTGTGTGTCAAAATTTGCTTAACAAACGACGTAAGAAGCGAGACCGCAGATATTATGGGTCACGATGTATTTGCTCTCATATGTACATGTGATTGATTTGACAAAGCTGACCCTTGTATTGTTTGAGACTTGGATGCTTCTGCATCTTGCTTAACAAACGACGTAAGAAGCGAGACGGCAGATATTATTTGTCACGATATATTTTTGCTCTCATATGGACATATGATTGATTTGACGAAGCTGACCTTTGTATTTCATATGGGCATGTGATTGATTTGACAAAGCTGACCCTTGTATTGTTTGAGACTTGGATGCTTCTGCATCTACCTTCAAAACGGAATTCGATATCGTCATATAAATTGCATGGATTGTGTGTCAAATTTGCTTAACAAACGACGTAAGAAGCGAGACGGCAGATATTATGGGTCGCGATATATTTTTGCTCTTATATGGACATGTAATTGATTTGACGAAGCTGACCCATGTATTGTTTGAGACTTGGATGCTTCTGCATCTATCTTCGAGACGGAATTCAATATCGTCATATAAAATGCATGGATTGTGTGTCAAAGTTTGCTTAACAAACGACGTAAGAAGCGATACCGCAGATATTATGGGTCACGATATATTTGCTCTCATATGTACATGTGATTGATTTGACAAAGCTGACCCATGTATTGTTTGAGACTTGGATGCTTCTGCATCTGTCTTCAAACGGAATTCGATATCGTTATATAAATTGCATGAATTGTGTGTCAAAGTTTGCTTAACAAACGACGTAAGAAGCGAGACGGCAGATATTATGGGTCACGATATATTTTTGCTCTCATATGGATATGTGATTGATTTGACAAAGCTGACCCATGTATTGTTTGAGACTTGGATGCTTCTGCATCTGTCTTCGAGACGGAATTCAATATCGTCATATAAAATGCATGGATTGTGTGTCAAAGTTTGCTTAACAAACGACGTAAGAAGCGAGACGGCAGATATTATGGGTCACGATATATTTGCTCTCATATGGACATGTGATTGATTTGACGAAGCTAACCCTTGTATTGTTTGAGACTTGGATGCTTCTGCATCTATCTTCGAGACGGAATTCAATATCGTCATATAAAATGCATGGATTGTGTGTCAAAGTTTGCTTAACAAACGACGTAAGAAGCGAGACGGCAGATATTATGGGTCACGATATATTTTTGCTCTCATATGGACATGTAATTGATTTGACGAAGCTGACCCATGTATTGTTTGAGACTTGGATGCTTCTGCATCTATCATCGAGACGAAATTCAATATCGTCATATAAAATGCATGGATTGTGTGTCAAAGTTTGCTTAACAAACGACGTAAGAAGCGAGACCGCAGATATTATGGGTCACGATATATTTGCTCTCATATGTACATGTGATTGATTTGACGAAGCTGACCCATGTATTGTTTGAGACTTGGATGCTTCTGCATCTATCTTCGAGACGGAATTCAATATCGTCATATAAAGTGCATGGATTGTGTGTCAAAATTTGCTTAACAAACGACGTAAGAAGCGAGACCGCAGATATTATGGGTCACGATGTATTTGCTCTCATATGTACATGTGATTGATTTGACAAAGCTGACCCTTGTATTGTTTGAGACTTGGATGCTTCTGCATCTGTCTTCGAGACGGAATTCAATATCGTCATATAAAATGCATGGATTGTGTGTCAAAGTTTGCTTAACAAACGACGTAAGAAGCGAGACGGCAGATATTGTGGGTCACGATATATTTGCTCTCATATGGACATGTGATTGATTTGACGAAGCTAACCCTTGTATTTCTTGAGACATGGATGCTTCTGCTTCTATCTTGGAAAGAGAATTCGATATCGTCATATAAATTGCACGGATTGTGTGTCAAAGTATGCTTAACAAACGACGTAAGAAGCGAGACCGCAGATATTATGGGTCACGATATATTTGATCTCATATGGACATGTGATTGATTTGACAAAGCTGACCCATGTATTTCTTAAGACTTGGATGCTTCTGCATCTATCCTCGAGACGGAATTCAATATCGTCATATAAAATGCATGGATTGTGTGTCAAAGTTTGCTTAACAAACGACGTAAGAAGCGAGACGGCAGATATTATGGGTCACGATATATTTGCTCTCATATGGACATGTGATTGATTTGACGAAGCTAACCCTTGTATTTCTTGAGACATGGATGCTTCTGCTTCTATCTTGGAAAGAGAATTCGATATCGTCATATAAATTGCACGGATTGTGTGTCAAAGTATGCTTAACAAACGACGTAAGAAGCGAGACCGCAGATATTATGGGTCACGATATATTTGATCTCATATGGACATGTGATTGATTTGACAAAGCTGACCCTTGTATTTCTTGAGACATGGATGCTTCTGCATCTATCTTCGAGACGGAATTCAATATCGTCATATAAAATGCATGGATTGTGTGTCAAAGTTTGCTTAACAAACGACGTAAGAAGCGAGACTGCAGATATTATGGGTCACGATATATTTGCTCTCATATGGACATGTGATTGATTTGACGAAGTTGACCCTTGCATTTCATGAGACTTGGGTGCTTCTGCATCTATCTTCGAAACGGAATTCGATATCGTCATATAAATTCCATGGATTGTGTGTCAAAGTTTGCTTAACAAACGACGTAAGAAGCGAGACTGCAGATATTATGGGTCGCGATACATTTGCTCTCATATGGACATGTGATTGATTTGACGAAGTTGACCGATGTATTGTTTGAGACTTGGATGCTTCTGCATCTATCTTCGAGACGGAATTCGATATCGTCATATAAATTGCATGGATTTTGTATTAAAGTTTGCTTAACAAACGACGTAAGAAGCGAGACCGCAGATATTATGGGTCACGATATATTTGCTCTCATATGGACATGTGATTGATTTGACGAAGTTGACCCTTGCATTTCATGAGACTTGGGTGCTTCTGCATCTACCTTCGAGACGGAATTCGATATCGTCATATAAATTGCATGGATTGTTTGTCAAAGTTTGCTTAACAAACTACGTAAGAAGCGAGACTGCAGATATTATGTGTCACGATATATTTGCTCTCATATGGACATGTGATTGATTTGAAGAAGTTGACCCTTGCATTTCATGAGACTTAAATGCTTCTGCATCTATCTTCGAAACTGAATTCGATATCGTCATATAAATTCCATGGATTGTGTGTCAAAGTTTGCTTAACAAACGACGTAAGAAGCGAGACTGCAAATATTATGGGTCACGATATATTTGCTCTCATATGGACATGTGATTGATTTGACGAAGTTGACCCATGTATTGTTTGAGACTTGGATGCTTCTGCATCTATCTTCGAGACGGAATTCGATATCGTCATATAAATTGCATGTATTTTGTGTTAAAGGTTGCTTAACAAACGACGTAAGAAGCGAGACCGCAGATATTATGGGTCACGATATATTTGCTCCCATATGGACATGTGATTGATTTGACGAAGTTGACCCTTGCATTTTATGAGACTTGGATGCTTCTTCATCTACCTTCGAGACGGAATTCGATATCGTCATATAAATTGCATGGATTGTTTGTCAAAGTTTGCTTAGCAAACGACGTAAGAAGCGAGACTGCAAATATTATGGGTCACGATATATTTGCTCTCATATGGACATGTGATTGATTTGACGAAGTTGACCCATGTATTGTTTGAGACTTGGATGCTTCTGCGTCATATAAAATGCATGGATTGTGTGTCAAAGTTTGCTTAACAAACGACGTAAGAAGCGAGACGGCAGATATTATGGGTCACGATATATTTGCTCTCATATGGACATGTGATTGATTTGACGAAGCTAACCCTTGTATTTCTTGAGACATGGATGCTTCTGCTTCTATCTTGGAAAGAGAATTCGATATCGTCATATAAATTGCACGGATTGTGTGTCAAAGTATGCTTAACAAACGACGTAAGAAGCGAGACCGCAGATATTATGGGTCACGATATATTTGATCTCATATGGACATGTGATTGATTTGACAAAGCTGACCCATGTATTTCTTAAGACTTGGATGCTTCTGCATCTATCCTCGAGACGGAATTCAATATCGTCATATAAAATGCATGGATTGTGTGTCAAAGTTTGCTTAACAAACGACGTAAGAAGCGAGACGGCAGATATTATGGGTCACGATATATTTGCTCTCATATGGACATGTGATTGATTTGACGAAGCTAACCCTTGTATTTCTTGAGACATGGATGCTTCTGCTTCTATCTTGGAAAGAGAATTCGATATCGTCATATAAATTGCACGGATTTTGTGTCAAAGTATGCTTAACAAACGACGTAAGAAGCGAGACCGCAGATATTATGGGTCACGATATATTTGATCTCATATGGACATGTGATTGATTTGACAAAGCTGACCCTTGTATTTCTTGAGACATGGATGCTTCTGCATCTATCTTCGAGACGGAATTCAATATCGTCATATAAAATGCATGGATTATGTGTCAAAGTTTGCTTAACAAACGACGTAAGAAGCGAGACTGCAGATATTATGGGTCACGATATATTTGCTCTCATATGGACATGTGATTGATTTGACGAAGTTGACCCTTGCATTTCATGAGACTTGGGTGCTTCTGCATCTATCTTCGAAACGGAATTCGATATCGTCATATAAATTCCATGGATTGTGTGTCAAAGTTTGCTTAACAAACGACGTAAGAAGCGAGACTGCAGATATTATGGGTCGCGATACATTTGCTCTCATATGGACATGTGATTGATTTGACGAAGTTGACCGATGTATTGTTTGAGACTTGGATGCTTCTGCATCTACCTTCGAGACGGAATTCGATATCGTCATATAAATTGCATGGATTTTGTATTAAAGTTTGCTTAACAAACGACGTAAGAAGCGAGACCGCAGATATTATGGGTCACGATATATTTGCTCTCATATGGACATGTGATTGATTTGACGAAGTTGACCCTTGCATTTCATGAGACTTGGGTGCTTCTGCATCTACCTTCGAGACGGAATTCGATATCGTCATATAAATTGCATGGATTGTTTGTCAAAGTTTGCTTAACAAACTACGTAAGAAGCGAGACTGCAGATATTATGTGTCACGATATATTTGCTCTCATATGGACATGTGATTGATTTGACGAAGTTGACCCTTGCATTTCATGAGACTTAGATGCTTCTGCATCTATCTTCGAAACTGAATTCGATATCGTCATATAAATTCCATGGATTGTGTGTCAAAGTTTGCTTAACAAACGACGTAAGAAGCGAGACTGCAAATATTATGGGTCACGATATATTTGCTCTCATATGGACATGTGATTGATTTGACGAAGTTGACCCATGTATTGTTTGAGACTTGGATGCTTCTGCATCTATCTTCGAGACGGAATTCGATATCGTCATATAAATTGCATGGACTGTGTGCCAAAGTTTGCTTAAAAAACGACGTACGAAACGAGACTGCAGATAATATGGGCCACGATATATTTGCTCTCATATGGACACGTGATTGATTTGACAAAGCTGGCCCTTGTATTTTATGAGACTTGGATGCTTCTGCATCTATCTTCGAAAGGGAATTCGATATCGTCATCTAAATTCCATGGATTGTGTGTCAAAGTTTGCTTAACAAACGACGTAAGAAGCGAGACTGCAGATATTATGGGTCACGATATATTTGCTCTCATATGGACATGTGATTGATTTGACGAAGTTGACCCTTGCATTTCATGAGAATTGGATGCTTCTGCATCTATCTTCGAAACAGAATTCGATATCGTCATCTAAATTCCATGGATTGTGTGTCAAAGTTTGCTTAACAAACGACGTAAAAAGCGAGACTGCAGATATTATGGGTCACGATATATTTGCTCTCATATGGACATGTGATTGATTTGACGAAGCTGACCCTTGTATTTAATGAGACTTGGATGCTTCTGCATCTACCTTCAAAACGGAATTCGATATCGTCATATAAATTGCATGGATTGTGTGTCTAAGTTTGCTTAACAAACGACGTAAGAAGCGATACTGCAGATATTATGGGTCACGATAAATTTGCTCTCATATGGACATGTGATTGATTTGACGAAGTTGACCCTTGCATTTCATGAGAATTGGATGTTTCTGCATCTATCTTCGAAACGGAATTCGATATCGTCATCTAAATTCCATGGATTGTGTGTCAAAGTTTGCTTAACAAACGACGTAAGAAGCGAGACTGCAGATATTATGGGTCACGATATATTTGCTCTCATATGGACATGTGATTGATTTGAGGAAGTTGACCCTTGCATTTCATGAGACTTGGATGCTTCTGCATCTATCTTCGAGACGGAATTCAATATCGTCATATAAATTGCATGGATTTTGTGTTAAAGCTTGCTTAACAAACGACGTAAGAAGCGAGACCGCATATATTATGGGCCACGATATATTTGCTCTCATATGGACATGTGATTGATTTGAGGAAGTTGACCCTTGCATTTCATGAGACGTGGATGCTTCTGCATCTACTATCGAGACGGAATTCGATATCGTCTTATAAATTGCACGGATTGTGTGTCAAAGTTTGCTTAACAAACGACGTAAGAAGCGAAACTGCAGATATTATACGTCACGATATATTTGCTCGCATATGGACATTGATTTAACAAAGCTGACCCATGTATTTCATGAGACTTGGAAGCTTCTGCATCTACCTTCAAAACAGAATTCGATATCGTCATATAAATTGCATAGATTGTGTGTTAAAGTTTGCTTAACAAACGACGTAAGAAACGAGACTGGAGATATTATGGGTCACGATATATTTGCTCTCATATGGACATATGATTGATTTGACGAAGTTGACCCTTGCATTTCATGAGACTTGGGTGCTTCTGCATCTATCTTCGAAACGGAATTCGGTATCGTCATATAAATTCCATGGATTGTGTGTCAAAGTTTGCTTAAAAAAAGACGTAAGAAACGAGACTGTATATATTATGGGTCACGATATATTTGCTCTCATATGAACATGCGATTGATTTGACGAAGCTGACCCTTCGAGACGGCATTCAATATCGTCATATAAAATGCAGGGATTGTGTGTCAAAGTTTGCTTAACAAACGACGTAAAAAGCGAGAGCGCAGATATTATTGGTCACGATATATTTGATCTCATATGGACATGTGATTGATTTGACAAAGCTGACCCTTGTATTTCTTGAGGCTTGGGTGCTTCTGCATCTATCTTCGAAACGGAATTCGATATCGTCATATAAATTGCATGGATTGTGTGTCAAAGTTTGCTTAACAAACGACGTAAGAAACGAGACTGCAGATATTATGGGTCACGACATATTTGCTCTCATATGGGCTTGTGATTGATTTGACAAAGCTGACCCTTGTATTTCTTGAGACTTGGGTGCTTCTGCATCTATCTTCGAAACGGAATTCGATATCGTCATATAAATTGCATGGATTGTGTGTCAAAGTTTGCTTAACAAACGACGTAAGAAACGAGACTGCAGATATTATGGGTCACGACATATTTGCTCTCATATGGGCTTGTGATTGATTTGACAAAGCTGACCCTTGTATTTCTTGAGACTTGGGTGCTTCTGCATCTATCTTCGAAACGGAATTCGATATCGTCATATAAATTGCATGGTTTGTGTGTCAAAGTTTGCTTAACAAACGACGTAAGAAGCGAGACTGCAGATATTATGGGTCGCAATATATATGTGCTCTCATGTGGACATGTGATTGATTTGACAAAGCTGGGAGTTCGATATCGTCATATAAATTGCATTGATTGTGTGTCAAAGTTTGTTTAACAAACGACGTAAGAAACGAGACTGTATATATTATGGGTCACGATATATTTGCTCTCATATGGACATGTGATTGATTTGACAAAGCTGACCCTTGTATTTCTTGAGACATGGATGCTTCTGCATCTATCTTCGAGACGGAATTCAATATCGTTATATAAACTGCATGGATTGTATGTCAAAGTTTGCTTAACACACGACGTAAGGAACGAGACTGTATATATTATGGGTCACGATATATTTGCTCTCATAAGGACATGTGATTGATTTGACAAAGCTGACCCTTGTATTTCTTGAGACATGGATGCTTCTGCATCTATCTTCGAGACGGAATTCAATATCGTTATAAACTGCATGGATTGTATGTCAAAGTTTGCTTAAAAAACGACGTACGAAACGAGACTGCAGATAATATGGGTCACGATAAATTTGCTCTCATATGGACATGTGATTGATTTGACGAAGTTGACCCTTGCATTTCATGAGAATTGGATGCTTCTGCATCTATCTTCGAAACGGAATTCGATATCGTCATCTAAATTCCATGGATTGTGTGTCAAAGTTTGCTTAACAAACGACGTAAGAAGCGAGACTGCAGATATTATGGGTCACGATATATTTGCTCTCATATGGACATGTGACTGATTTGACGAAGTTGACCCATGTATTGTTTGAGACTTGGATGCTTCTGCATCTATCTTCGAAACGGAATTCAATATCGTCATATAAATTGCATGGATTTTGTGTTAAAGCTTGCTTAACAAACGACGTAAGAAGCGAGACCGCAGATATTATGGGTCACGATATATTTGCTCTCATATGGACATGTGATTGATTTGAGGAAGTTGACCCTTGCATTTCATGAGACGTGGATGCTTCTGCATCTACTATCGAGACGGAATTCGATATCGTCTTATAAATTGCACGGATTGTGTGTCAAAGTTTGCTTAACAAACGACGTAAGAAACGAGACTGGAGATATTATGGGTCACGATATATTTGCTCTCATATGGACATGTGATTGATTTGACGAAGTTGACCTTTGCATTTCATGAGACTTGGGTGCTTCTGCATCTATCTTCGAAACGGAATTCGATATCGTCATATAAATTCCATGGATTGTGTGTCAAAGTTTGCTTAAAAAAAGACGTAAGAAACGAGACTGTATATATTATGGGTCACGATATATTTGCTCTCATATGGACATGTGATTGATTTGACAAAGCTGACCCTTGTATTTCTTGAGACTTGAGTGCTTCTGCATCTATCTTCGAAACAGAATTCGATATCGTCATATAAATTGCATGGATTGTGTGTCAAAGTTTGCTTAACAAACGACGTAAGAAACGAGACTGCAGATATTATGGGTCACGACATATTTGCTCTCATATGGGCTTGTGATTGATTTGACAAAGCTGACCCTTGTATTTCATGAGACTTGGGTGCTTCTGCATCTATCTTCGAAACGGAATTCGATATCGTCATATAAATTGCATGTTATATTATGGGTCACGACATATTTGCTCTCATATGGGCTTGTGATTGATTTGACAAAGCTGACCCTTGTATTTCTTGAGACTTGGGTGCTTCTGCATATATCTTCGAAACGGAATTCGATATCGTCATATAAATTGCATGGTTTGTGTGTCAAAGTGTGCTTAACAAACGACGTAAGAAGCGAGACCGCAGATATTATGGGTCACGATATATTTGATCTCATATGGACATGTGATTGATTTGACAAAGCTGACCCTTGTATTTCTTGAGACATGGATGCTTCTGCATCTATCTTCGAGACGGAATTCAATATCGTCATATAAAATGCATGGATTGTGTGTCAAAGCTTGCTTAACAAACGACGTAAGAAGCGAGACTGCAGATATTATGGGTCACGATATATTTGCTCTCATATGGACATGTGATTGATTTGACGAAGTTGACCCTTGCATTTCATGAGACTTGGGTGCTTCTGCATCTATCTTCGAAACGGAATTCGATATCGTCATATAAATTCCATGGATTGTGTGTCAAAGTTTGCTTAACAAACGACGTAAGAAGCGAGACTGCAGATATTATGGGTCGCGATATATTTGCTCTCATATGGACATGTGATTGATTTGACGAAGTTGACCGATGTATTGTTTGAGACTTGGATGCTTCTGCATCTATCTTCGAGACGGAATTCGATATCGTCATATAAATTGCATGGATTTTGTGTTAAAGTTTGCTTAACAAACGACGTAAGAAGCGAGACCGCAGATATTATGGGTCACGATATATTTGCTCTCATATGGACATGTGATTGATTTGACGAAGTTGACCCTTGCATTTCATGAGACTTGGGTGCTTCTGCATCTACCTTCGAGACGGAATTCGATATCGTCATATAAATTGCATGGATTGTTTGTCAAAGTTTGCTTAACAAACTACGTAAGAAGCGAGATTGCAGATATTATGGGTCACGATATATTTGCTCTCATATGGACATGTGATTGATTTGACGAAGTTGACCCTTGCATTTCATGAGACTTGGATGCTTCTGCATCTATCTTCGAAACTGAATTCGATATCGTCATATAAATTCCATGGATTGTGTGTCAAAGTTTGCTTAACAAACGACGTAAGAAGCGAGACTGCAAATATTATGGGTCACGATATATTTGCTCTCATATGGACATGTGATTGATTTGTCGAGGTTGACCCATGTATTGTTTGAGACTTGGATGCTTCTGCGTCTATCTTCGAGACGGAATTCGATATCGTCATATAAATTGCATGTATTTTGTGTTAAAGTTTGCTTAACAAACGACGTAAGAAGCGAGACCGCAGATATTGTGGCGATGTTGAGGAATGAAAGGACACCGTTATATTTGATTTTTAATTATTTTCACTTTATTCTTTTCGGATGTTACGTCCGTTCACTTTCGCTTTCACAATGAGAATCAATAGTTGGTAGACAAGAATGATGGATGAGAGTGATTGGTACAATCAGAGACTTACAGCTAGTTACTATTAACGTAACGTAATTAAAAGTAAGTGCATCTTACGTACTAGTTGTTATCATATTATTGACTAGGGTTACCTTATATACTACAATTCGGCCTCCTGACCCCAAGGATCACCCGATTCTTTCGTAATTAGTTTTTTACTTTCTGCTTTATTTCTGCCATTGAACCAGAGTTTTATGTTGTGTGCTGCCCAAACACCTTTGTAGGGAATTTGCGTTTGCTGAAAACCGTCTACATCTTCTAAAATGTACCTGTCATTGTCTAAAACCTTTGTTATCTGATACGGTCCTTTATATTTCGGTGTTAATTTTCTCGGTACACCAGTTGTACAGTCAAAATTTCTAATTACAACATAATCTCCTACGGTGTAATTAGTTGCACTCTTTCGAGTTCTGTTAACAAACGTTTCATTGTAATTTTGTGATTTAATTTCGTTTTCCTTTGCATTTGTTCTAATCTCGTTTATATCTCTATGATCTTCGGTCACCAAATTTTCCTGTATTTCGTCTGTGCACTTTCTTTTTTGATTTATTCCAAAAAGCATTACACTTGGGTGTTCGTCAATCATTCTATGAACCGTATTATTCATGGAGAATTCTGTCATTTCTATTATCTCATCCCAACTAAATTTTGTTTCCGAATCTTTAATTTTCGCGATCATCGGTCCTAAATTTCTATTGACTCTTTCTACTTGTCCGTTCGCTTGTGGAGACCCTGTAGCGACTAAGATATGCTGAATGCAATTTTCTTTTATAAAATTTGCAAAGTCAGTAGATGTGAAACACGTACCTCGATCTGAAACAATGTATTTAGGTCTACTATAATATCTAAAGTACTCATTTAATGCCTTTATAACCTCCTTAGTGGCTGTAGTTTTGGTTGGGTATAGTTTCACGAACTTTGAACAAGCATCTACAACAACAAATAAATGTTTTCTAGTGTCGTTCCCATGGATGGGGCCATAATGATCTATGTGAAGCATCTCGAAAGGTTTATCAGGTTTCGGAATGTTATGTAGCAAGCCTTCTTTTTTCCCACTTTTGTTAGAGAATGCTATGCATTTTAAACAATTCTCAATATGAGTTTTAATTTTAACTCTAAGTTGGGGAAACCAGTAATTTTTTTCTATTAACTCTGTAACTTTATTAATACCTACGTGGCCCATTTCGTCGTGATATTTGTATAAGACATGCGACTCCATTTCTGTAGGGACATAAAATCGTACTCTATTTTTTCTTAACTTCTTGTAAATTATTCCATTTCTCATTTCATAATGTTTGTGTTCTGTATTTTGTAGTGTTTCTTGAAGTTTCCTAATATAGGGGTCTCTATTTTGGCATATCACTAAGTTCTCTTCAAACGTGTTAGTATGAATTACCATAATATCTTGACACCTGCTAAGTGCATCGACATGTTGCATGCGCTTTCCAGAGCGGTGGTCAACTGTGTAGTCAAAGTTTTGCATCTCTAATGCCCATCTTGCTATTCTGGGATTAAGATCTTTTTTGCTCAACGTAAGTTTAAGTGAATTGCAATCTGTAATTATTTTGAATGGTCTACCAAATAAATAAACTCGGAATCTTCTTAATGCATATATAATAGCTAGAGTTTCCAATTCGTAACTATGAAATTTTGATTCTGACTCAGTTGACCTTTTTGAAAAGTAAAATACTGGGTGCCATTTCGTATCACTACCTCTTTGAACCAGTATGGCACCAAACCCTAATGCACTGGCATCACAGTGCAGTTCAGTTTCAGCTGACGGGTCAAAAAGGGCAAGTACCGGGGACTCCAGAAGTTTATTCTTTAGTGTATCAAATGTTTTAAGTTCTTCTGGTCCGAACTTAAAATTCTTATCTTTTTTCGTTAGGTCGTATAAAGGTTTTGCTATAATTGAAAAATCTTTTATAAAACGTCGAAAATATGAACACAAGCCCAAAAAACTCCTAACTGTGTGTACTTTGTCTGGGACTGGATAATTTTTAATAGCCTCTAAACCCTTTTCATCTGCTCGAATACCCGAAGCATCTATCGTATAACCTAAATATTTAACACTATTTTGTAGAAATTCGCATTTGTCTAAACGTAACTCTAATTTGTTGTTTACGATTCTTTTCATAACTTCCTCCAACACCTTGAGATGCTCAGATACGTTGTCGGAAGCTATCATAATGTCGTCTAAGTAAATTGTAACTTTTCTTTCTCTAACTAAATCGGCGAAAATTTTGTTAATAAACATTTGAAATACAGATGGAGCATTTTTTAGTCCAAAAGGCATTCTGAGGAATTCAAATTGTCCTAACGGAGTGATGAATGACGTATACTTCACTGAATCTCGGTCCATGTGGACATGGTAAAACCCATTTCTTAAGTCCAGTTTTGTGAAGATTGTCTTTTTGCCTAATGTTTCCAATAGATCGTCTATTAGTGGTATCGGATAATTATGCTTCGCTGTGACTTTATTTAGACTTCTAAAATCAACACACATTCTTAATTCACCCGTTTTCTTGCGTACTAATACTATCGGCGATGTATATTCAGATTCGCTTACTCTAATAATTTTGTTCTTTAATAAATCATCTATGATTTCCTGTAGCGCTATTTTTTCAGCATAAGCAAGTCTACGAGGGGGGCAATTGAAAGGTTTTAAATTATCTAAATTAATTTTCATCTCGAATTTAACTTCTGGTTCTTCAGGTCTTGGCATGTTTTTGTAAGTATTATAAAATATATTTTCTACAGCAGTTTTTAATTCTAGCGGTACTTTGTCATTAATATTGAAATTCAATTCGTTTGTATCTGTATATTTTTCTAATGCCATAATTGCTTTCTCAAACTCTAAGTTCTCATCTAAATCATAATTATTTCTTTTATTCTGTATTTTGTCTTCCTCTTCTACTTTTCCAATTAATATTTTGCTATTGGTTGTATATAAAAAGTCCCTTCCCAAAAGCACAGAGTACTTCATAGATTCTGCATCGACAACAATCAGTTCAATTTCAAAACAAAGTTTATTGACTTCAATCAAACATAAACATTTTCCTTTGACTTTCAATATAGAGAAATTTAATCCATAAAATAAAGTATTATCATTAAAATCAAAAATTTCAAATTCATTTGGCACCATGTCCATTTTTATTAAGCTGACCGGACTTCCAGAATCTATGAGGCATTCTAAAGAAAAACTTAAATTAGAATTGTTTCGTGAACTAAATAAGAAAGATCTTACATAATCATTATTTTCGGCTTGCTTCTTTTTGTTAAGACTGCATGTTGCAACTGTATGCTCTTTGCTTCCACACGCATAGCATGTACCTGGCTGCCGACGGGGTTTTCCGCAGTCCGCTGCATAGTGACCGAGGCTATTACAGTTGAAACACCGTATGTCCAGCTTCGTTGTTGTTGATGTAGACTTCTTTGTGACGGTCACGGTAGTTGTTGTTTTCGGCAATTTGACATTCAGTAATGCCTTATACAGGTCTCGAGTATTTGTGTGCTGTTGCATAGAAACCTGTGTTTTAATCTGTACATTTGTAATACCATCTATGATGTACTCTAGTAATTCTTCTTCATCCATCTGTAATTTTCCGGCAAGCATAATTTTGGCATTAAAATAATCAGTAAAATTTTCATTTGGTTCCCATTTACGTTGTTCAAATTTGCGACGTCTTTCTAATTTCGTTTCTTTTGTTCCAAACGTCAAACAGAATTCTTCTAGTAAAGTGCTCACATCTTCGTTTGCTGTGTTACGTCGGGAATGTAACCACAACTTTGCTTTCCCGACGAGTTTCAATGCAAACAATGCGCGCAACATGTTGTCATCGAACTCGTATGTTTGTTGCAGGTCTTTCAGTTGTGCCGTCCAGAAGGTTGCGTCGTATGCTCCATCATAATCTGCTATGAAATTGCCAATTAGATCGAGTGAAACTCCACTTGTAGTTTGTAGTTTGTCTAGGTGTTTGTTTTTTAACAGCTCATTCTCTCTTTTTAGCAATTCGCGCTCACGGCGTAATAACTCATTCTCTTTTTTCAGGAGGATGAGTTCTCTTTCGTTGAGCATTTGCTCTGCCGATGTTTCTGCGACGCTGCCGACAGCGATAGATCCTCTTGAAAATGCTGCCTGTTGTGCACTGTTACTGTTGTTATTTATTGGGGTTTCTTTTTCTTCATTTTGCAATATTCCATTTCCAGTATTGTTGTTGTTCTGCAATTTGAACACGGTAAAATTGTTTTCGCCTTCCTTGTCTTGTACTGTTGTTGGGTTCTGTATGTTTGCTGACTGCTGTATATTTATTGGTGTCGGTATTTTTGTTGTTTGCACTACATTTGTTGGCTCCTCTATATTTTGTAACTCTACATTCGATGCTGGTGTGACGTCATCTTGTATATTTGGATGCATAATGTCGCTTATGTCGGCAATTTGTTCTTCTTCCACAATTTGAATAGCGGCACTTAAATCATCTAAGGTTACATTTTTCAATCGTTGTATTAAAACTCGTTTTGTGCCGTCAGACGATAGACACAATTTTTTGCACACAAACTGCAATGATGCGATTGACATTTCCTCTAAAATATCCATCGTTTTTGGTTTTAATGATTGTTCTTTTTAGGTTTGGCGGATAAGGCCCACTTCTGATATTTGTGGCGATGTTGAGGAATGAAAGGACACCGTTATATTTGATTTTTAATTATTTTCACTTTATTCTTTTCGGATGTTACGTCCGTTAACTTTCGCTTTCACAATGAGAATCAATAGTTGGTAGACAAGAATGATGGATGAGAGTGATTGGTACAATCAGAGACTTACAGCTAGTTACTATTAACGTAACGTAATTAAAAGTAAGTGCATCTTACGTACTAGTTGTTATCATATTATTGACTAGGGTTACCTTATATACTACAATATTATGGGTCACGATGTATTTGCTCCCATATGGACATGTGATTGATTTGACGAAGTTGACCCTTGCATTTCATGAGACTTGGATGCTTCTGCATCTACCTTCGAGACGGAATTCGATATCGTCATATAAATTGCATGGATTGTTTGTCAAAGTTTGCTTAACAAACGACGTAAGAAGCGATACTGCAGATATTATGGGTCACGATAAATTTGCTCTCATATGGACATGTGATTGATTTGACGAAGTTGACCCTTGCATTTCATGAGAATTAGATGCTTCTGCATCTATCTTCGAAACGGAATTCGATATCGTCATCTAAATTCCATGGATTGTGTGTCAAAGTTTGCTTAACAAACGACGTAAGAAGCGAGACTGCAGATATTATGGGTCACGATATATTTGCTCTCATATGGACATGTGATTGATTTGACGAAGTTGACCCATGTATTGTTTGAGACTTGGATGCTTCTGCATCTATCTTCGAGACGGAATTCAATATCGTCATATAAATTGCATGGATTGTGGTCAAAGTTTGCTTAATAAGCGACGTAAGAAGCGAGACTGTATATATTATGGGTCACGATATATTGGCTATCATATGGACATGTGATTGATTTGACAAAGCTGACCCTTGTATTGTTTGAGACTTGGATGCTTCTGCATCTACCTTCAAAACAGAATTCGATATCGTCATATAAATTGCATGGAATGTGTGTCAAAGTTTGCTTAACAAACGACGTAAGAAGCGAGACGGCAGATATTATTTGTCACGATATATTTTTGCTCTCATATGGAAATATGATTGATTTCACGAAGCTAATCTTTGTATTTCATATGGACATGTGATTGATTTGACAAAGCTGACCCTTGTATTGTTTGAGACTTGGATGCTTCTGCATCTACCTTCAAAACGGAATTCGATATCGTCATATAAATTGCATGGATTGTGTGTCAAATTTGCTTAACAAACGACGTAAGAAGCGAGACGGCAGATATTATGGGTCACGATATATTTTTGCTCTCATATGGACATGTAATTGATTTGACGAAGCTGACCCATGTATTGTTTGAGACTTGGATGCTTCTGCATCTATCTTCGAGACGGAATTCAATATCGTCATATAAAATGCATGGATTGTGTGTCAAAGTTTGCTTAACAAACGACGTAAGAAGCGAGACCGCAGATGTTATGGGTCACGATATATTTGCTCTCATATGTACATGTGATTGATTTGACAAGGCTGACCCATGTATTGTTTGAGACTTGGATGCTTCTGCATCTGTCTTCAAAACGGAATTCGATATCGTTATATAAATTGCATGGATTGTGTGTCAAAATTTGCTTAACAAACGACGTAAGAAGCGAGACCGCAGATATTATGGGTCACGATATATTTGCTCTCATATGTACATGTGATTGATTTGACGAAGCTGACCCATGTATTGTTTGAGACTTGGATGCTTCTGCATCTATCTTCGAGACGGAATTCAATATCGTCATATAAATTGCATGGATTGTGTGTCAAAATTTGCTTAACAAGCGACGTAAGAAGCGAGACCGCAGATATTATGGGTCACGATATATTTGCTCTCATATGGACATGTGATTGATTTGAGTTGACCCTTGCATTTCATGAGACTTGGATGCTTCTGCATCTATCTACGAAACGGAATTCGATATCGTCATATAAATTGCATGGATTGTGTGTCAACGTTTGCTTAATAACCGACGTAAGAAACGAGACTGTATATGTTATGGGTCACGATATATTTGCTCTCATAGGGACATGTGATTGATTTGACGAAGTTGACCCTTGTATTGTTTGAGACTTGGATGCATCTGCATCTACCTTCAAAACGGAATTCGATATCGTCATATAAATTGCAGGGATTGTGTGTCAACGTTTGCTTAATAAACAACTTAAGAAACGAGACTGTATATATTATGGGTCACGATATATTTGCTCTCATATGTACATGTGATTGATTTGACAAAGCTGACCCATGTATTTCTTAAGACTGACCCATCTACCTTCAAAACGGAATTCGATATCGTCATATAAACTACATGGATTGTGTGTCAAAGTTTGCTTAACAAATGACGTAAGAAACGATGCTGCAGATATTATGGGTCACGATATATTTTCTCTGGTATTGGCAAGTGATTGATTTGACAAATCTGACCCATGTATTTCTTGAGACTTGGATGCTTCTGCATCTACCTTCAAAACGGAATTCGATATCGTCATATAAATTGCATGGATTGTGTGTCAAAGTTTGCTTAGCAAACGACGTAAGAAGCGAGACTGCAGATATTATGGGTCACGATATATTTGCTCTCATATGGACATGTGATTGATTTGACAAAGCTGACCCTTGTATTTCTTGAGACTTGGATGCTTCTGCATCTATCTACCAAACGGAATTCGATATCGTCATATAAATTGCATGGATTGTGTGTCAACGTTTGCTTAATAAACGACGTAAGAAACGAGACTGTATATATTATGGGTCACGATATATTTGCTCTCATATGTACATGTGATTGATTTGACAAAGCTGACCCATGTATTGTTTGAGACTTGGATGCTTCTGCATCTGTCTTCAAAACGGAATTCGATATCGTTATATAAATTGCATGGATTGTGTGTCAAAATTTGCTTAACAAACGACGTAAGAAGCGAGACCGCAGATATTATGGGTCACGATATATTTGCTCTCATATGTACATGTGATTGATTTGACGAAGCTGACCCATGTATTGTTTGAGACTTGGATGCTTCTGCATCTATCTTCGAGACGGAATTCAATATCGTCATATAAATTGCATGGATTGTGTGTCAAAATTTGCTTAACAAACGACGTAAGAAGCGAGACCGCAGATATTATGGGTCACAATATATTTGCTCTCATATGGACATGTGATTGATTTGAGTTGACCCTTGCATTTCATGAGACTTGGATGCTTCTGCATCTATCTACGAAACGGAATTCGATATCGTCATATAAATTGCATGGATTGTGTGTCAACGTTTGCTTAATAAACGACGTAAGAAACGAGACTGTATATATTATGGGTCACGATATATTTTCTCTCATAAGGACATGTGATTGATTTGACAAAGCTGACCCATGTATTTCTTAAGACTTGGATGCTCCTGCATCTATCTTCGAGACGGAATTCTATATCGTCATATAAAATGCATGGATTGTGTGTCAAAGTATGCTTAACAAACGACGTGAGAAGCGAGGCTGCAGATATTATGGGTCACGATATATTTGCTCTCATATGGACATGTGATTGACTTGACAAAGCTGACCCTTGTATTTCTTGAGACATGGATGCTTCTGCATATATCTTCCAGACGGAATTCAATATCGTCATATAAGATGCACGGATTGTGTGTCAAAGTGTGCTTAACAAACGACGTAAGAAGCGAGACTGCAGATATTATGGGTCACGATATATTTGCTCTCATATGGACATGTGATTGATTTGACGAAGTTGACCCTTGTATTTCATGAGACTTGGATGCTTCTGCATCTACCTTCAAAACGGAATTCGATATCGTCATATAAACTGCATGGATTGTGTGTCAAAGTTTGCTTAACAAACGACGTAAGGAACGATGCTGCAGATATTATGGGTCACGATATATTTGCTCTCGTATGGGCATGTGATTGATTTGACAAATCTGACCCATGTATTTCTTGAGACTTGGATACTTCTGCATCAATCTTCGAGACGGAATTCGATATCGTCATATAAATTGCATGGATTGTGTGCCAAAGTTTGCTTAATAAGCGACGTAAGAAGCGAGACTGTATATATTATGGGTCACGATATATTTGCTATCATATGGACATGTGATTGATTTGACAAAGCTGACCCTTGTATTGTTTGAGACTTGGATGCATCTGCATCTACCTTCAAAACGGAATTCGATATCGTCATATAAATTGCATGGAATGTGTGTCAAAGTTTGCTTAACAAACGACGTAAGAAGCGAGACGGCAGATATTATTTGTCACGATATATTTTTGCTCTCATATGGACATATGATTGATTTGACGAAGCTGACCTTTGTATTTCATATGGACATGTGATTGATTTGACAAAGCTGACCCTTGTATTGTTTGAGACTTGGATGCTTCTGCATCTATCAACGAAACGGAATTCGATATCGTCATATAAATTGCATGGATTGTGTGTCAACGCTTGCTTAATAACCGACGTAAGAAACGAGACTGTATATATTATGGGTCACAATATATTTGCTCTCATATGGACATGTGATTGATTTGACGAAGTTGACCCTTGTATTTCATGAGACTTGGATGCTTCTGCATCTACCTTCAAAACGGAATTCGATATCGTCATATAAACTGCATGGATTGTGTGTCAAAGTTTGCTTAACAAACGGCGTAAGGAACGATGCTGCAGATATTATGGGTCACGATATATTTGCTCTCCTATGGGCATGTGATTGATTTGACAAATCTGACCCATGTATTTCTTGAGACTTGGATACTTCTGCATCAATCTTCGAGACGGAATTCGATATCGTCATATAAATTGCATGGATTGTGTGCCAAAGTTTGCTTAATAAGCGACGTAAGAAGCGAGACTGTATATATTATGGGTCACGATATATTTGCTATCATATGGGCATGTGATTGATTTGACAAAGCTGACCCTTGTATTGTTTGAGACTTGGATGCATCTGCATCTACCTTCAAAACGGAATTCGATATCGTCATATAAATTGCATGGATTGTGTGTCAAATTTGCTTAACAAACGACGTAAGAAGCGAGACGGCAGATATTATGGGTCACGATATATTTTTGCTCTCATATGGACATGTAATTGATTTGACGAAGCTGACCCATGTATTGTTTGAGACTTGGATGCTTCTGCATCTATCTTCGAGACGGAATTCTATATCGTCATATAAAATGCATGGATTGTGTGTCAAAGTTTGCTTAACAAACGACGTAAGAAGCGAGACCGCAGATATTATGGGTCACGATATATTTGCTCTCATATGTACATGTGATTGATTTGACAAAGCTGACCCATGTATTGTTTGAGACTTGGATGCTTCTGCATCTGTCTTCAAAACGGAATTCGATATAGTTATATAAAATGCATGGATTGTGTGTCAAAGTTTGCTTAACAAACGACGTAAGAAGCGAGACGGCAGATATTATTGGTCACGATATATTTTTGCTCTCATATGGATATGTGATTGATTTGACGAAGCTGACCCATGTATTGTTTGAGACTTGGATGCTTCTGCATCTATCTTCGAGACTTGGATGCTTCTGCATCTATCTTCGAGACGGAATTCTATATCGTCATATAAATTGCAGGGATTGTGTGTCAAAGTTTGCTTAACAAACGACGTAAGAAGCGAGACGGCAGATATTATGGGTCACGATATATTTGCTCTCATATGGACATGTGATTGATTTAACAAAGCTGACCCTTGTATTTCATGAGACTTGGATGCTTCTGCATCTATCTACGAAACGGAATTCGATATCGTCATATAAATTGCATGGATTGTGTGTCAACGTTTGCTTAATAAACGACGTAAGAAACGAGACTGTATATATTATGGGTAACGATATATTTTCTCTCATAAGGACATGTGATTGATTTGACAAAGCTGACCCATGTATTTCTTAAGACTTGGATGCTCCTGCATCTATCTTCGAGACGGAATTCTATATCGTCATATAAAATGCATGGATTGTGTGTCAAAGTTTGCTTAACAAACGACGTGAGAAGCGAGGCTGCAGATATTATGGGTCACGATATATTTGCTCTCATATGGACATGTGATTGACTTGACAAAGCTGACCCTTGTATTTCTTGAGACATGGATGCTTCTGCATATATCTTCCAGACGGAATTCAATATCGTCATATAAGATGCACGGATTGTGTGTCAAAGTGTGCTTAACAAACGACGTAAGAAGCGAGACTGCAGATATTATGGGTCACGATATATTTGCTCTCATATGGACATGTGATTGATTTGACAAAGTTGACCCTTGCATTTCATGAGACTTGGATGCTTCTGCATCTATCTACGAAACGGAATTCGATATCGTCATATAAATTGCATGGATTGTGTGTCAACGTTTGCTTAACAACCGACGTAAGAAACGAGACTGTATATGTTATGGGTCACGATATATTTGCTCTCATAGGGACATGTGATTGATTTGACGAAGTTGACCCTTGTATTTCATGAGACTTGGATGCTTCTGCATCTACCTTCAAAACGGAATTCGATATCGTCATATAAACTGCATGGATTGTGTGTCAAAGTTTGCTTAACAAACGACGTAAGAAACGATGCTGCAGATATTATGGGTCACGATATATTTGCTCTCGTATGGGCATGTGATTGATTTGACAAATCTGCCCCATGTATTTCTTGAGACTTGGATACTTCTGCATCTATCTTCGAAACGGAATTCGATATCGTCATATAAATTGCATGGATTGTGTGTCAAAGTTTGCTTAATAAGCGACGTAAGAAGCGAGACTGTATATATTATGGGTCACGATATATTTGCTATCATATGGACATGTGATTGATTTGACAAAGCTGACCCTTGTATTGTTTGAGACTTGGATGCTTCTGCATCTACCTTCAAAACGGAATTCGATATCGTCATATAAATTGCATGGAATGTGTGTCAAAGTTTGCTTAACAAACGACGTAAGAAGCGAGACGGCATATATTATTTGTCACGATATATTTTTGCTCTCATATGGACATATGATTGATTTGACGAAGCTAACCTTTGTATTTCATATGGACATGTGATTGATTTGACAAAGCTGACCCTTGTATTGTTTGAGACTTGGATGCTTCTGCATCTACCTTCAAAACGGAATTCGATATCGTCATATAAATTGCATGGATTGTGTGTCAAATTTGCTTAACAAACGACGTAAGAAGCGAGACGGCAGATATTATGGGTCACGATATATTTTTGCTCTCATATGGACATGTAATTGATATGACGAAGCTGACCCATGTATTGTTTGAGACTTGGATTTTCTGCATCTATCTTCGAGATGGAATTCAATATCGTCATATAAAATGCATGGATTGTGTGTCAAAGTTTGCTTAACAAACGACGTAAGAAGCGAGACCGCAGATATTATGGGTCACGATATATTTGCTCTCATATGTACATGTGATTGATTTGACAAAGCTGACCCATGTATTGTTTGAGACTTGGATGCTTCTGCATCTGTCTTCAAAACGGAATTCGATATCGTTATATAAATTGCATGGATTGTGTGTCAAAATTTGCTTAACAAACGACGTAAGAAGCGAGACCGCAGATATTATGTGTCACGATATATTTGCTCTCATATGTACATGTGATTGATTTGACGAAGCTGACCCATGTATTGTTTGAGACTTGGATGCTTCTGCATCTATCTTCGAGACGGAATTCAATATCGTCATATAAATTGCATGGATTGTGTGTCAAAATTTGCTAAACAAACGACGTAAGAAGCGAGACCGCAGATATTATGGGTCACAATATATTTGCTCTCATATGGACATGCGATTGATTTGACAAAGCTGACCCATGTATTTCTTGAGACTTGGGTGCTTCTGCATCTACCTTCAAAACGGAATTCGATATCTTCATATAAATTGCATGGATTGTGTGTCAAAGTTTGCTTAACAAACGTCGTAAGAAGCGAGACTGCAGATATTATGGGTCACGATATATTTGCTCTCATATGGACATGTGATTGATTTGACAAAGCTGTCCCTTGTATTTCTTGAGACATGGATGCTTCTGCATCTATCTTCGAGACGGAATTCGATATCGTCATATAAATTGCATGGATTGTGTGTCAAAGTTTGCTTAGCAAACGACGTAAGAAGCGAGACTGCAGATATTATGGGTCACGATATATTTGCTCTCATATGGACATGTGATTGATTTGACAAAGCTGTCCCTTGTATTTCTTGAGGCATGGATGCTTCTGCATCTATCTTCGAGACGGAATTCGATATCGTCATATAAATTGCAGGGATTGTGTGTCAAAGTTTGCTTAGCAAACGACGTAAGAAGCGAGACTGCAGATATTATGGGTCACGTTATATTTGCTCTCATATGGGCTTGTGATTGATTTGACAAAGCTGACCCTTGTATTTCTTGAGACTTGGATATAAATTGCAGGGATTGTGTGTCAAAGTTTGCTTAACAAACGGCGTAAGAAGCGAGACGGCAGATATTATGGGTCACGATATATTTGCTCTCATATGGACATGTGATTGATTTGACAAAGCTGACCCTTGTATTTCATGAGACTTGGATGCTTCTGCATCTATCTACGAAACAGAATTCGATATCGTCATATAAATTGCATGGATTGTGTGTCAACGTTTGCTTAATAAACGACGTAAGAAACGAGACTGTATATATTATGGGTCACGATATATTTTCTCTCATATGGACATGTGATTGATTTGACAAAGCTGACCCATGTATTTCTTAAGACTTGGATGCTCCTGCATCTATCTTCGAGACGGAATTCTATATCGTCATATAAAATGCATGGATTGTGTGCCAAAGTTTGCTTAACAAACGGCGTGAGAAGCGAGGCTGCAGATATTATGGGTCACGATATATTTGCTCTCATATGGACATGTGATTGACTTGACAAAGCTGACCCTTGTATTTCTTGAGACATGGATGCTTCTGCATATATCTTCGAGACGGAATTCAATATCGTCATATAAGATGCACGGATTGTGTGTCAAAGTTCGCTTAACAAACGACGTAAGAAGCGAGACTGCAGATATTATGGGTCACGATATATTTGCTCTCATATGGACATGTGATTGATTTGACGAAGCTAACCCTTGTATTTCTTGAGACATGGATGCTTCTGCTTCTATCTTGGAAAGAGAATTCGATATCGTCATATAAATTGCACGGATTGTGTGTCAAAGTATGCTTAACAAACGACGTAAGAAGCGAGACTGCAGATATAATGGGTCACGATATATTTGCTCTCATATGCACATGTGATTGATTTGACGAAGTTGACCCTTGCATTTCATGAGACTTGAATGCTTCTGCATCTATCTAAGAAACGGAATTCGATATCGTCATATAAATTGCATGGATTGTGTGTCAACGTTTGCTTAATAACCGACGTAAGAAACGAGACTGTATATATTATGGGTCACGATATATTTGCTCTCATATGGACATGTGATTGATTTGACGAAGTTGACCCTTGTATTTCATAAGACTTGGATGCTTCTGCATCTACCTTCAAAACGGAATTCGATATCGTCATATAAACTGCATGGATTGTGTGTCAAAGTTTCCTTAATAAACGACGTCAGAAACGATGCTGCAGATATTATGGGTCACGATATATTTGCTCTCGTATGGGCATGTGATTGATTTGACAAATCTGACCCATGTATTTCTTGAGACTTGGATACTTCTGCATCTATCTTCGAGACGGAATTCGATATCGTCATATAAATTGCATGGATTGTGTGTCAACGTTTGCTTAATAAGCGACGTAAGAAGCGAGACTGTATATATTATGGGTCACGATATATTTGCTCTCATATGGACATGTGATTGATTTGACAAAGCTGACCCTTGTATTGTTTGAGACTTGGATGCTTCTGCATCTACCTTAAAAACGGAATTCGATATCGTCATATAAATTGCATGGATTGTGTGTCAAAGTTTGCTTAACAAACGACGTAAGAAGCGAGACGGCAGATATTATTTGTCACGATATATTTTTGCTCTCATATGGACATATGATTGATTTGACGAAGCTGACCTTTGTATTTCATATGGGCATGTGATTGATTTGACAAAGCTGACCCTTGTATTGTTTGAGACTTGGATGCTTCTGCATCTACCTTCAAAACGGAATTCGATATCGTCATATAAATTGCATGGATTGTGTGTCAAATTTGCTTAACAAACGACGTAAGAAGCGAGACGGCAGATATTATGGGTCACGATATATTTTTGCTCTCATATGGACATGTAATTGATTTGACGAAGCTGACCCATGTATTGTTTGAGACTTGGATGCTTCTGCATCTATCTTCGAGACGGAATTCAATATCGTCATATAAAATGCATGGATTGTGTGTCAAAGTTTGCTTAACAAACGACGTAAGAAGCGATACCGCAGATATTATGGGTCACGATATATTTGCTCTCATATGTACATGTGATTGATTTGACAAAGCTGACCCATGTATTGTTTGAGACTTGGATGCTTCTGCATCTGTCTTCAAACGGAATTCGATATCGTTATATAAATTGCATGGATTGTGTGTCAAAGTTTGCTTAACAAACGACGTAAGAAGCGAGACGGCAGATATTATGGGTCACGATATATTTTTGCTCTCATATGGATATGTGATTGATTTGACAAAGCTGACCCATGTATTGTTTGAGACTTGGATGCTTCTGCATCTGTCTTCGAGACGGAATTCAATATCGTCATATAAAATGCATGGATTGTGTGTCAAAGTTTGCTTAACAAACGACGTAAGAAGCGAGACGGCAGATATTATGGGTCACGATATATTTGCTCTCATATGGACATGTGATTGATTTGACGAAGCTAACCCTTGTATTGTTTGAGACTTGGATGCTTCTGCATCTATCTTCGAGACGGAATTCAATGTCGTCATATAAAATGCATGGATTGTGTGTCAAAGTTTGCTTAACAAACGACGTAAGAAGCGAGACGGCAGATATTATGGGTCACGATATATTTTTGCTCTCATATGGACATGTAATTGATTTGACGAAGCTGACCCATGTATTGTTTGAGACTTGGATGCTTCTGCATCTATCTTCGAGACGGAATTCAATATCGTCATATAAAATGCATGGATTGTGTGTCAAAGTTTGCTTAACAAACGACGTAAGAAGCGAGACCGCAGATATTATGGGTCACGATATATTTGCTCTCATATGTACATGTGATTGATTTGACGAAGCTGATCCATGTATTGTTTGAGACTTGGATGCTTCTGCATCTATCTTCGAGACGGAATTCAATATCGTCATATAAAGTGCATGGATTGTGTGTCAAAATTTGCTTAACAAACGACGTAAGAAGCGAGACCGCAGATATTATGGGTCACGATGTATTTGCTCTCATATGTACATGTGATTGATTTGACAAAGCTGACCCTTGTATTGTTTGAGACTTGGATGCTTCTGCATCTTGCTTAACAAACGACGTAAGAAGCGAGACGGCAGATATTATTTGTCACGATATATTTTTGCTCTCATATGGACATATGCTTGATTTGACGAAGCTGACCTTTGTATTTCATATGGGCATGTGATTGATTTGACAAAGCTGACCCTTGTATTGTTTGAGACTTGGATGCTTCTGCATCTACCTTCAAAACGGAATTCGATATCGTCATATAAATTGCATGGATTGTGTGTCAAATTTGCTTAACAAACGACGTAAGAAGCGAGACGGCAGATATTATGGGTCACGATATATTTTTGCTCTCATATGGACATGTAATTGATTTGACGAAGCTGACCCATGTATTGTTTGAGACTTGGATGCTTCTGCATCTATCTTCGAGACGGAATTCAATATCGTCATATAAAATGCATGGATTGTGTGTCAAAGTTTGCTTAACAAACGACGTAAGAAGCGATACCGCAGATATTATGGGTCACGATATATTTGCTCTCATATGTACATTTGCATGGATTGTGTGTCAAATTTGCTTAACAAACGACGTAAGAAGCGAGACGGCAGATATTATGGGTCACGATATATTTTTGCTCTCATATGGACATGTAATTGATTTGACGAAGCTGACCCATGTATTGTTTGAGACTTGGATGCTTCTGCATCTATCTTCGAGACGGAATTCAATATCGTCATATAAAATGCATGGATTGTGTGTCAAAGTTTGCTTAACAAACGACGTAAGAAGCGAGACCGCAGATATTATGGGTCACGATATATTTGCTCTCATATGTACATGTGATTGATTTGACAAAGCTGACCCATGTATTGTTTGAGACTTGGATGCTTCTGCATCTGTCTTCAAAACGGAATTCGATATAGTTATATAAAATGCATGGATTGTGTGTCAACGTTTGCTTAATAAACGACGTAAGAAACGAGACTGTATATATTATGGGTAACGATATATTTTCTCTCATAAGGACATGTGATTGATTTGACAAAGCTGACCCATGTATTTCTTAAGACTTGGATGCTCCTGCATCTATCTTCGAGACGGAATTCTATATCGTCATATAAAATGCATGGATTGTGTGTCAAAGTTTGCTTAACAAACGACGTGAGAAGCGAGGCTGCAGATATTATGGGTCACGATATATTTGCTCTCATATGGACATGTGATTGACTTGACAAAGCTGACCCTTGTATTTCTTGAGACATGGATGCTTCTGCATATATCTTCCAGACGGAATTCAATATCGTCATATAAGATGCACGGATTGTGTGTCAAAGTGTGCTTAACAAACGACGTAAGAAGCGAGACTGCAGATATTATGGGTCACGATATATTTGCTCTCATATGGACATGTGATTGATTTGACGAAGTTGACCCTTGCATTTCATGAGACTTGGATGCTTCTGCATCTATCTACGAAACGGAATTCGATATCGTCATATAAATTGCATGGATTGTGTGTCAACGTTTGCTTAATAACCGACGTAAGAAACGAGACTGTATATGTTATGGGTCACGATATATTTGCTCTCATAGGGACATGTGATTGATTTGACGAAGTTGACCCTTGTATTTCATGAGACTTGGATGCTTCTGCATCTACCTTCAAAACGGAATTCGATATCGTCATATAAACTGCATGGATTGTGTGTCAAAGTTTGCTTAACAAACGACGTAAGAAACGATGCTGCAGATATTATGGGTCACGATATATTTGCTCTCATATGGACATGTGATTGATTTGACGAAGTTGACCCTTGCATTTCATGAGACTTGGATGCTTCTGCATCTATCTACGAAACGGAATTCGATATCGTCATATAAATTGCATGGATTGTGTGTCAACGTTTGCTTAATAAGCGACGTAAGAAGCGAGACTGTATATATTATGGGTCACGATATATTTGCTATCATATGGACATGTGATTGATTTGACAAAGCTGACCCTTGTATTGATTGAGACTTGGATGCTTTTGCATCTACCTTCAAAACGGAATTCGATATCGTCATATAAATTGCATGGAATGTGTGTCAAAGTTTGCTTAACAAACGACGTAAGAAGCGAGACGGCAGATATTATTTGTCACGATATATTTTTGCTCTCATATGGACATATGATTGATTTGACGAAGCTAACCTTTGTATTTCATATGGACATGTGATTGATTTGACAAAGCTGACCCTTGTATTGTTTGAGACTTGGATGCTTCTGCATCTACCTTCAAAACGGAATTCGATATCGTCATATAAATTGCATGGATTGTGTGTCAAATTTGCTTAACAAACGACGTAAGAAGCGAGACGGCAGATATTATGGGTCACGATATATTTTTGCTCTCATATGGACATGTAATTGATTTGACGAAGCTGACCCATGTATTGTTTGAGACTTGGATTTTCTGCATCTATCTTCGAGACGGAATTCAATATCGTCATATAAAATGCATGGATTGTGTGTCAAAGTTTGCTTAACAAACGACGTAAGAAGCGAGACCGCAGATATTATGGGTCACGATATATTTGCTCTCATATGTACATGTGATTGATTTGACAAAGCTGACCCATGTATTGTTTGAGACTTGGATGCTTCTGAATCTGTCTTCAAAACGGAATTCGATATCGTTATATAAATTGCATGGATTGTGTGTCAAAATTTGCTTAACAAACGACGTATGAAGCGAGACCGCAGATATTATGGGTCACGATATATTTGCTCTCATATGTACATGTGATTGATTTGACGAAGCTGACCCATGTATTGTTTGAGACTTGGATGCTTCTGCATCTATCTTCGAGACGGAATTCAATATCGTCATATAAATTGCATGGATTGTGTGTCAAAATTTGCTTAACAAACGACGTAAGAAGCGAGACCGCAGATATTATGGGTCACAATATATTTGCTCTCATATGGACATGTGATTGATTTGAGTTGACCCTTGCATTTCATGAGACTTGGATGCTTCTGCATCTATCTACGAAACGGAATTCGATATCGTCATATAAATTGCATATATTATGGGTCACGATATATTTGCTCTCATATGGACATGTGATTGATTTGACAAAGCTGACCCATGTATTTCTTAAGACTTGGATGCTTCTGCATCTACCTTCTAAACGGAATTCGATATCGTCATATAAACTGCATGGATTGTGTGTCAAAATTTGCTTAACAAACGTCGTAAGAAGCGAGACTGCAGATGTTGTGGGTCACGATATATTTGCTCTCATATTGACTTGTGATTGATTTGACAAAGCTGACCCTTGTATTTATTGAGACATGGATGCTTCTGCATCTATCTTCGAGACGGAATTCGATATCGTCATATAAATTGCATGGACTGTGTGTCAAAGTTTGCTTAACAAACGATGTTAGAAACGAAACCGCAGATATTATGGGTCACGATATATTTGCTCTCATATGGACATGCGATTGATTTGACAAAGCTGACCCATGTATTTCTTGAGACTTGGGTGCTTCTGCATCTACCTTCAAAACGGAATTCGATATCTTCATATAAATTGCATGGATTGTGTGTCAAAGTTTGCTTAACAAACGTCGTAAGAAGCGAGACTGCAGATATTATGGGTCACGATATATTTGCTCTCATATGGACATGTAATTGATTTGACAAAGCTG